>NC_057412.1:42347334-42511470 GCF_019320065.1 Cervus canadensis
CCAGCACCACTTGTTAAAGAGGTTGTCTTTTTTCCATTGTATATCCTTGCCTCCTTTGTCAAAGATAAGGTGTCCATAAGTTCGTGGATTTATCTCTGGTCTTTCTATTCTGCTCCATTGATCTATATTTCTGTCTTTGTGCCAGTACCATACTGTCTTGATGACTGTGGCTTTGTAGTATAGTCTGAAGTCAGGCAGGTTGATTCCTCCAGTTCCACTCTTCTTTCTCAAGATTACTTTGGCTATTTGAGGTTTTTTGTATTTCCATACAAATTGTGAAATTATTTGTTCTAGTTCTGTGAAAAATACCGTTGGTAGCTTGATAGGGGTTGCATTGAATCTATAGATTGCTTTGGGTAGAATAGCCATTTTGACAATATTGATTCTTCCAATCCATGAGCATGGCATGTTTCTCCATCTGTTTGTGTCCTCTTTGATTTCTTTCATCAGTGTTTTATAGTTTTCTATGTATAGGTCTTTTGTTTCTTTAGGTAGATATATTCCTAAGTATTTTATTCTTTTTGTTGCAATGGTGAATGGTATTGTTTCCTTAATTTCTCTTTCTGTTTTTTCATTGTTAGTATATAGGAATGCAAGGGATTTCTGTGTGTTAATTTATATCCTGCAACTTTACTATATTCATTGATTAGCTCCAGTAATTTTCTGGAAGAGTCTTTAGGGTTTTCTATGTAGAGGATCATGTCATCTGCAAACAGCAAGAGTTTCACTTCTTCTTTTCCTATCTGGATTCCTTTTACTTCTTTTTCTGCTCTGATTGCTGTGGCCAAAACTTCCAACACTATGTTGAATAGAAGTGGTGAGAGTGGGCATCCTTGTCTTGTTTCCTGATTTCAGGGGAAAATGGCTTTCAATTTTTTTCACCATTGAGAGGTGATATTGCTGTGGTTGTCAATATAGCTTTTATTATGTTGAGGTATGTTCCTTCTATTCCTGCTTTCTGGAGAGTTTTTAATCATTGAATGGTGTGAATTTTGTCAAAAGTCTTTCTCTGCAATCTATTGAGTAATCACATGGTTTTTATCTTTCAATTTGTTAATGTTGGTTATTTACATTGATCTGATTTGTGGATATCTAAAGAATCCTTGCATTCCTGGATAAACCCACTTGGTCATTGCGTGTATGATTTTTTTAATATGTTGTTGGATTCTGTTTTGCTAGAATTTTGTAAGGATTTTTTGCCATCTATGTTCATCAGTGATATTGGCCTGTAGTTTTCTTTTTTTGTGGCATCTTTGTCAGGTTTTGGAATTAGGGTGATGGTGGCCTCATAGAATGAGTTTGGAAGCTTAGCTTCATCTGCAATTTTCTGGAAGAGTTTGAGTAAGATAGGTGTTAGCTCTTCTCTAAATTTTTGGTAGAATTCAGCTGTGAAGCCATCTGGTCCTGGGCTTTTGTTTGCTGGAAGATTTCTGATTACAGTTTCGATTTCCTTGCTTGTGATGGGTCTGTTAAGATCTTCTATTTCTTCCTGGTTCAGTTTTGGAAAGTTATACTTTTCTAAGAATTTGTCCATTTCATCCAAGTTGTCCATTTTATTGGCATAGAGCTGCTGGTAGTAGTCTCTTATGATCCTTTGTATTTCAGTGTTGTCTGTTGTGATCTCTCCATTTTCATTTCTAATTTTGTTAATTTGGTTTTTCTCTCTTTGTTTCTTAATGAGTCTTGCTAATGGTTTGCCAATTTTGTTTATTTTTTCAAAAAACCAGCTTTTAGCTTTGTTGATTTTTGCTATGGTCTCTTTAGTTTCTTTTGCATTTATTTCTGCCCTGATTTTTAAGATTTCTTTCCTTCTGCTAACCCTGGGGTTCTTCATTTCTTCCTTCTCTAATTGCTTTAGGTGTAGAGTTAGGTTATTTATTTGTCTTTTTTCTTGTTTCTTGATGTAAGCCTGTAATGCTATGAACCTTCCCCGTAGCACTGCTTTTACAGTGTCCCATAGGTTTTGGGTTGTTGTGTTTTCATTTTCATTCATTTCTATACATATTTTGATTTCTTTTTTGATTTCTTCTATGATTTGTTGGTTATTCAGAAGCGTGTTATTTAGCTTCCATATGTTTGAATTTTTAACAATTTTTTTCCTGTAATTGAGATCTAATCTTACTGCACTGTGGTCAGAAAAGATGACTGGAATGATTTCAATTTTTTTTGAATTTTCCAAGACCAGATTTATGGCCCAGGATGTGATCTGTTCTGGAGAAGGTTCCGTGTGCACTTGAGAAAAAGGTGAAGTTGATTGTTTTGGGGTGAAAATGTTCTAGTATCAAATTAGGTTCTAGCGGTCCCACTGTGTCTTCAAGGTTTGTGTTTCCTTGTTTTAATTTTTCTGTTTAGCTTGATCTACCATAGTTGTGAGTGGGGTATTAAAGTCTCCCACTATTATTGTGTTACTATTAATTTCCTCTTTCATACTCGTTAGTGTTTGCCGTACATATTGCGGTGCTCCTATGTTGGGTGCATATATATTTATAATTGTTATATCTTTTTCTTGGATTGATCCTTTGATCATTATGTAGTGTCCTTCTTTGTCTCTTTTCACATCCTTTATTTGAAAGTCTATTTTATCTGATATGAGTATTGCGACTCCTGCTTTCTTTTGGTCTCTGTTTGCGTGAAATATTTTTTCCAGCCCTTCACTTTTAGTCTGTATGTGTCTCTTGTTTTGAGGTGGGTCTCTTGTAGACAGCATATATAGGGGTCTTGTTTTTGTATCCATTCAGCCAGTCTTTGTCTTTGGTTGGGGCATTCAACCCATTTACATTTAAGGTAATTATTGATAGGTATGGTCCCATTGCCATTTACTTTGTTGTTTTGGGTTTGTGTTTATACAACCTTTCTGTGTTTCCTGTCTAGAGAAGATCCTTTAGCATTTGTTGAAGAGCTGGTTTGGTGGTGCTGAATTCTCTCAGCTTTTGCTTGTCTGTAAAGCTTTTGAATTCTCCTTCATATCTGAATGAGATCCTTGCTGGGTACAGTAATCTAGGTTGTAGGTTATTCTCTTTCATTACTTTCAGTATGTCTTGCCATTCCCTTCTGGCCTGGAGGGTTCTATTGATAGATCAGCTGTTATCCTTATGGGAATCCCTTTGTGTGTTATTTGTTGTTTCTCCCTTGCTGCTTTTAATATTTGTTCTTTGTGTTTGATCTTTGTTAATTTGACTAATATGTGTCTTGGGGTGTTTCGCCTTGGGTTTATCCTGTTTGGGACTCTCTGGGTTTCTTGGACTTGTGTCACTATTTCTTTCCCCATTTTGGGGAAGTTTTCAGCTATTATCTCCTCGAGTATCTTCTCATGGCCTTTCTTTTTGTCTTCTTCTTCTGGGACTCCTATGATCCGAATGTTGGGGCATTTCACATTGTCCCAGAGGTCCCTGAGGTTGTTCTCATTTCTTTTGGTTCTTTTTTCTTTTTTCCTCTCTGCTTCATTTATTTCCACCATTTTATCTTCTACCTCACTTATCCTATCTTCTGTCTCTGTTATTCTACTCTTGGTTCCCTCCAAAGTGTTTTTGATCTCATTCATTGCATTATTCATTTTTAATTGACTCTTTTTTATTTCTTCTAGGTCTTTATTAAACATTTCTTGTATCTTTTCAATCTTTGTCTCCAGGCTATTTATCTGTAACTCCATTTTGTTTTCAAGATTTTGGATCATTTTTATTATCATTATTCTAAATTCTTTTTCAGGTAGATTCCCTATCTCCTCCTCTTTTGTTTGACTTGGTGGGCATTTTTCATGTTCCTTTACCTGTTGGGTATTTGTCTGCCTTTTCATCTTGTTTAGATTGCTGTGTCTGGACTGGGCTTTTTGTATTCTGGAGGTCTGTGGTTCCTTTTTATTGTGGAGGTTTTTCCCAGTGGGTGGGGTTAGACAATTGGCTTGTCAAGGTTTCCTGGTTAGGAAAGTTTGCGTCGGTGTTCTGGTGCGTGGAACTTGATTTCTTCTCTCTGGAGAGCAATGGAGTGCTCAGTAATGAGTTTTGAGATGGGTCTATGTGTTAGGTGTCACCTTGTTAGGTGTGGACCTTGGGCAGCCTGTATGTTTGACGTTTAGGGCTATGTTCCTGCGTTGCTGGAGATTGCTTGGTATGTCTTGCTCTAAACTTATTGCTCTTGGGTGGTGTTTGGTTTCAGTGTAAGGTATGGAGGCTTTTGGATGGTCACTTATTACTTAAAGTTCCAATGTAGTTCAGGAGTTTTCTGGTGTTCTCAGGTTTTGGGCTTACGTCTCCTGCCTCTGGATTTCAGTTTTAATATCTTCCTGTAGTCTGAGGACTTTCTCCAACTACAACAGCACTGATAATAAAACTTCTAAGTTAATGGTGAAAAGATTCTCCCCTGTGAGGGACACCCAGAGAGGTTCACAGAGTTACATGAAGAAGAGGAGAGGGAGGAGGGAGATAGAGATGAGCAGGAGGAGAAAAGGGGGACTCAAGAGGAGAGAGACAGATCTACGCAGTTGTCTGTTCCCAGAATGTTCTCCGTAGCCCAGACACCCACCAAGATTCACAGAATTGGATTGGGAAGAAAAGGAGAAAGGAGGAAATAGAGGTGTTCTGAGGTAGAAAACAGAGAGTCAAGATTGGGAGAGAATAATCAACACACTCCTGAATAAAAATGGGAACTGAATATTGGATTCTTAAATGTTCACCATTTATATCATATATTGAAAAACAAAAATTAAAAATCTAGAGTAGAGATTAGACTCTTAAAAATACTATATTAAAAACAAAAACCAAAACACACACCAAAAAAAAATTTAAAAATATATATGAAGTTCAGTTTAAAAAATAGGGCTTCTCTCTCTTTTTTTTTTTTTGGTAAGGTTATAGTGTATTGAAAATGAAAATTAAGGAGTAGTAGAGGAGTACTAGAGGACTTTAAAAGAAATAAGAGAAAAAGAAAAATAGAAAATAGAAGAGAAAAAGGAGAAAAAAAGAAAAAAAAAAGAATTTTCCCTAATTAAAAAAATCATAAAAATCTATGAAAATGAAAGTTAAGGAGTGATGGGGGAGTAATAGGGAATTTTAAAGGAAAATAAAAGAGAAAAAATAAAAAAATTTTTTTTTTCTTATTAAAAAAAAAAAGTAAAAATATATCTAGGAATTTCTCTGGAGCTGTTGCGGTCAGTGTCCGTTCGACTCAGTTTCAGATATCTCCTCGTTCCAGCTTACACTTCTCAATATCTACAGGCCCCTTCCGGTGTAGTCGGTGTTTTCTACAGGGATTTTAATCTGTTGTACCGCTCTCTTCTGAAGCGGTTCCCTTTGTTTATTTGGCTTCTCTTTGCCGGTTTCTTCAGAGCCTCATTTCTGCCCTGACACAGGCGGGCGGAGGTGGACTCTTATTCAGGAAGCTAGTTCTGTCGCGCTGCTGGGAGGGGCTGGCACTGCGGGGAGCGGCTGGCGCTGCCGGGAGAGGCTGGCGCTGCTTTCTCGGTCTGCGCTGCTCAGGATCCCGGCTGCTCTATATGGAGCGCGCCGCGCGCAGCTCCAGCCTTCGGGTGCTCCACAAAAGCGCGGAACAAAAGGCTGCGTCCGCTCTTGTGCCTTCCCCGTCAGAGCGGTCCAGGCAGCCAGGAGCTTGACAGGCGCCCTCTCCCCAGGTGCAGCGCGCCCACTCCCTTCCAGGGTCCCAATCTCGGTTTCTGCCGGCGCCAGTCGGGTGTGTGCGCCTTCTGCCCTCTGCGTCCCAGGCCCCAGTCCCCGCCCGCGTCGGTTGGGTGCCTGCGCGCTGTGTCTCGCTGCGACCTGCTCCCGCCTCTGGCGGGTCCGAGCCGGTCCGCAGTCTGCGAGCCCCTCTCCAGACTCCCGGTCCCCCTGTTCCGCGAACGCCGATCGCCGGCAGCGTGCTCGGCCGGTCAATTTTCTCTCTTCCCTGCTCTCCCACAGTTCAAGTTGGCAACTCACAAAAGCTCCCTCCGATTGTCCTCAGGGCACTCAGGCCCGGACCCTGCCCCAAGCAATGCCGCGGGCTCCTCTCCTTGCCGCCCCCACTTGCTGGTGGCGGATGCGGGTGTCTGGGGTACTTTTCTGCTGAGAGTTGCTTTTAGGCACGTAATCTGTGGGTTTTATTTATTGTTTCCCTCCCAGTCAGGTTGCCCTCCTAGATTCAAACACTTCCCCCAGGCCCGCCAGTGCGAGGGTTTCCCGGTGTCTGGAAACGTCCTCTAAAGACTCGCTTCCCGGGACGGATCTCCGTCCTTAGCTCTTTTGTCTCACTTTTTATCTTTTATATTTTGTCCTACCTCCTTTCGAAGACAATGGGCTGCTTTTCTGGGCGCCTGATGACCTCAGCTAGCGATCAGAAGTTGTTTTGTGAAGTTTGCTCTGGTTCAGATATTCTTTTGATGAATTTGTAGGATAGAAAGTGGTCTCCCCGTTCTACTCCTCCGCCATCTTGGCTCCTCCCTCCTAAGACTTTCTTCTATCACCTCCACTTTTCTATTGAACTTATTCAGTAAATTTAAAAATTTTATTATTATATTTTTAAATTCTAAAATTTCCATTTGGTTTTTAATATTTTTTTTTAACATATTCTAGTTGTACACTAAGATTTTCATCCCCATATTTATATTTTGTTTCTTAAATACTTTACTTCTGGAGCATAGTAATAATAGCTGCTTTATAACTGTTATCTGAAAATTTCAATATCCATATCATCTTTGGGTTAGCATTTGGCATTGCCTTTCCTTTTCAAGATGTTCAAATTTTCCTAGCATTTTGTCTATCAAGTCATTTGGGAATGTATCCTGCATATTTTGAATGTTCTGTTATGTGACACTAGGTCTTGTTTAAATCATATGGGAATTTTTTTTTTTTTCTTTTAACAGGACATCAACCGGTTAAGTTTAGGTTCTTCTAACCTTCTGTGAACTATGACTACAAGTCAGGTTAGTTTTCAATCTGTAGAGTGCTTTTCTGATTGGTCCTATGTGAGCATCATCAGTGGCTAGTCTGAGATCTGGTCAGTGATCTGCCTGGTCATTTATCAGAGCCTTTGATATGCTTTTTGAGGTTAGATCTGTGAAGTCACAGCTTTAAAGTGAGCCTAAGCATTCACACATTTTCTCTAGCTCCATTTCTCTAGCTCCATTCTCTCTATCATGTACCTGATACTTTCTGACTCCTAGTATCCAACCCTCTTCCCATTTCTCTGGCAATAAATCTAGGGCTTTCGTCTCCTCACTCTCTTGTACATTTCCCATAATTGTCTCTGCCCCTGGGGTTAAACAGTGGCTATATAAAGAGAAACAAGCAATGGGATTCCTTGTACATTCTTGACTCCACTAAGAATCAAGCCATCTGGCCAGAGAGAAGGGTTACCCTCTTTTCTGCCCAAGCACTGCTGTCGTCATCACCACCACCATTGTGAAATTGCCTGGGAACTGGGGCGATTTACTTAGTAATTTAATTGTCTGCTAGAAAAACAAATCAACCTGCTTCAGAGGATGATAATAGAATCCAGAGTCTCCATAGAATATCATTCACCGTGTCTGGTTATGATAACACAGCAGGCCTGTTAGAAAAACAAATCAACATGGTTCAGAGGAAGATAATAGAATCCAGAATCACTGTGAGGTATCATTCACTATGTTTAGTTATAATAACATGGCAAGAAATTAAATTACTGGATGATAAACTGAAATTTGATTTTAAGTTTGGTAGATAGAAGACTGGTTTTTAGTTTTGTTTGGGTGAAGTATGTGAGGAGCCCAAGATGTTTATCAAGCCTATACTGAAGGCTTTAAACCTTTCTTCCTTACAGAGTACTGCAAATCACATCTCTGCTAACTTCTTTCAGCCTTCTAGTTATTTTCATGGGGTCCTTGGGGCCAAACTCTGTCTACTGATAGCTAATACCAACAAGCCTGTAAGTCTCTGCTTGAATTCTTGGTGAACCATGCAGACTAGGGAATATCCTTAGTGGAAATGTCTTATATATGGAGATTATACACAGTAAAATCCCTCTTTCCCTTTCTTCCTTCTTCTGATCACTCTGCAGTGACTTTGAAGAGTTGTTTCTTATATCCTGTCCCACAGTTTATGATTGTTATCTTTGGGATGGTTTCTCTGCTACAAGCTACTCTGCAAATACCAGATCAGAACTGCTAAGTATATTTATTCATTCGTTTACCTACCACCTTGGTTTATGTTAATATTTTGCCATATTTATTTTCATTTTATTTTTGGGAATAAAATCTTATAGAGTTGAAGGCCATTTGTATCACCTTCCCAGTCCCATTCTCTTATCTTCTTTCCCAGAGATAGCTGATAGTTGATTGGTGAGGAGACTCCCTGTTCATGTTTCTGTATACTTACTGCCTATATGTATAAATATATTTACATAAACTATTTTATGATATTCTACAACATTAAACATTTTTTCCAGATCTATCCATATTGTATATCTAATTCATTCATTCAAACTATCAGGTTACTATTTTAAAGCTGTTAGTGGTTTTCTCTGTTGCACTAAGGGTGGAGGCATAATTTATCTTTTAGTCAATATTGTCCTTTTATTTTTGAAAAAAATTTAAATGACACTTCAAGTTATGCATAGGTAAACCCAAAATGCCACTCTGGAATGGAAAGTTAGGGACAAGGAAAAGCTCAGCTGTTCTATAACAGGAAACCGTGACGCTATTGTGGGCAGAGTGCTGTTTCTGCAGATTTTATGATCTAATGATGATTAAGGGAGGAGCAATAGAAACTGAGGGCTCCTTTGGGATACTTCAGTCTATGAGAGGTAATATGAGCCTAGCAGATGTCAGCAAGCCACAACACTAAAGAGGGAGGAGTCCAGGTGAGAGCCTTCCACTGAAGAGAGGTGACCAGTTGTCTCTAGAAGGAGAAATAGCTGATACATATTTTTAAGCTTTTCAGTTCATGTCTGACTCTTTGCAGCCCCATGCACTGCAGCACTCCAGGCTTACTTGTCCATCACCAACTCCCAGAGCTTGCTCAAACTCATGTCCATCAAGGCAGTGGTGCCATCCAGCCATCTCATCCTCTGTCGTCCCCTTGTCCTTCTGCCTTCGATCTTTCGCAACATCAGGGTCTTTTCCAATGTGTCAGTTCTTCACATCAGGTGGCCAAAGTATTGGTGTTTCAGCTTCAGCATCAGTCCCTCCAATGAATATACAAGACTGATTTCCCTTAAGATTGACTGGTTTCATCTCCTTGCTGTCCAAGGAACTCTCAAGAGTCTTCTTCAACACCACAGTTCAAAAGAATCAGTTCTTCAGTGCTCAGTTTTCTTTATAGTCCAGCTCTCACATCCATACGTGACTACTGGAAAAACCATAGCTTTGACAAGGTGGACCTTTGTCAGCAAAATAATATCTCTGCTTCTTAATATGCTATCTAGGTTTGTCATAGTTTTTCTTCCAAGGAGCAAGCATCTTTTAATTTCATGGCTGTAGTCACCATCTGCAGTGATATGGGAGAGCAAGAAAATAAAGTCTGTCACTGTTTCCATTGTTTCCCCACCTATTTGCCAAGAAGTGATTGGACTGGATGCCATGATCTTTGTTTTTTGAATGTTGAGTTTTAAGCCAGCTTTTTCACTCTCCTCTTTGACTTTCATCAAAAGGGTCTTTAGTTCCTCTTTGCTTTCTGCCACAAGGGTGGTATCATCTGCGTATCTGAGGTTATTGATATTTCTTCCAGCACTCTTGATTCCAGCTTGTGCTTCATCCAGCCCAGCATTTAGCATGATGTACTCTGCATATAAGTTAAATAAGCAGGGTGACAATATACAGCCTTGACATACTCCTTTCCCAATTTGGAACCAGTCTGTTGTTCCATGTCCAGTTCTAACTGTTGCTTCCTGACCTGTTTGCATATTTCTCAGGAGGCAGGTAAGGTGGTCTGGTATTCTTACCTCTTGAAGAATTTTCCACAGTTTGTTGTGACCCATGCAGTCAAAGGCTTTGACATAGTCAATAAAACAGAAGTAGATGTTTTCCTGGAACTTTCTGGCTTTTTCAATGATCCAACGGATGTTGGCAATTTGATCTCTGGTTCCTCTGCTTTTTCTAAATCTAGCTTGAACATCTGGAAGCTCTCGATTCATGTACTGTTGAAGCCTTGCTTGGAGAATTTTCAGCATTACTTTGCTAGTGTGAGAGATGAGTGCAATTGTGCAGTAAGTAGTTTGAGGATCCTTTGGCATTGCCTTTCTTTGGGATTGGAATGAAAACTGACCTTTTCCAGTCCTGTGGCCACTGCTGAGTTTTCCAAATTTGCTGGCATATTGAGTGCAGCACTTTCACAGCATCATCTTTTAGGATTTGAAATAGCTCAGCTGGAATTCCATCACCTCCACTAGCTTTGTTTATCGTCACACTTCCTAAGGCCCACTTTAATTTGCATTCCAGGATGTCTGGCTCTAGATGAATGATCGCACCATCATGGTTATCTGGGTCATTAAGACCTTTTTCATACAATCCTTCTGTGTATTCTTGCCAACTCTTCTTCATATCTTCTGCTTCTGTTAGGTCCATACCATTTGTGTTCTTTATTGTCCTTTATTTTAAGGTTTTAGTTTGACTTTTAATTTCCCTTTTTAATATGCTAATATTCAGTAAAGAAGCCTGGACACTTGAGAGGTTTAGCAACAGAGATTCCTGGAGCGTCTGCCTGAATTGCCAGTGAATATATAATAACCTGCTTGGCTTTCCTGATGGCTCAGATGATAAAGAAGCTGCCTGAAATGCAGGAGACCTAGGTTTGATCCCTGGGCCAGGAAAATCCCCTGGAGAAGGGAATGGCAACCCACTCCTGTATTCTTGCCTGGAGAATCCAATGGAGCCTGGTGGGTTACAGTCCATGGGGTCACAAAGAGTCAGACATGACTTAACAACTTACAACTTACAACTTAACAACTTAACAACTTACAAATATGCACACACACACACACACATGCACACACACATAACAGCCTACACAGATTTGTGGAATGTATATGAGCAGTCATTGGGACCTTTAAAAGTACTTAGAACGTCATCTGAAAGACTGACTATTATGCTGTGCAAAGAGAATGGGAGAATTTGATTATTGATATTTGGAAAGTAAAGGGAGGGCCTCTGAAGACTAGAGTCCTTGAAGTGTACTTAATAAAAGGACAAAAAAGCCTAATTTACCCCAGGAATACAAAACAACCATCTCCAACATTATTGATCTCATCATTTGACTTCAGGCAGTTTCAGAATGCTCAATGCAATACTTGAATTACAGCAGGTGTTTCCACAAGTGAATTTTCTATAAAGTCATGAAATTAACAATACTTTGCTCTCTAAATTGGTTCGAGTTCTGGGTAGAGGTAACGAGTCCATATTTAATCGTTACTTAGGAGCAACTACAAATCACAATTGCCTAAAAAATTATTCAACTGGAGGAAGAAAATGTTTAATTTTCAAATAGCTTTTAAATTGAAAAATACATTTTTAGTTAAGTGAACTACAAGAACTTCATGGTGAACCCTACAGCAGTGTCTCTCCACCAATTGCTTCTTATCGTATACATTTTCAAGCATTAATGTTAACATTTTTTTCAGGCTGCACTAAATGAATACCCTAGATGAGTCTTAGAGCCCTGCAGGTTTATGACTGAGAAAGAACCAAAAAAAAAAAAAAATCCCCTCTCAAAATAGTGTTTTTCATTTTTTATTTGAAATGAGTTCCTTTTTATTATATGACTTTTAAAATCACTGGTCTCTTTTTTTCATCTGATTTCTAAGATATTCATGGTAATTGAACCAGGTCATCATTTACAAATGTTTCTAAAAATTGAATTTTTCCTCATAGAAGAGATAAATATTTCTTCTTAAATGATAATATTATTTATATTTACAATTACTCATAGAAAATCAGGCTATAAATCCCATTGAAGGATTGGTTATTGATCAGTAGAATTTTGGAAAAAAGCTTTTTATTACTATTTTTATGTCTTAAGGACTTCATTTAAACTGCACTTTAAATATTTCTCACAACATAAATTGAGCTAATTGGAAGCTTATATTGCCTAAAATTTAGACTTTAGCAGCCCTCTTACAGTTTATACAGTTAGCTATGGTCAATTGGCTTAAAGCTTTAACTTACAAGCAATAACTGTGATGTTTCTTGCTATGTTCTGGAAGAAATTTTAGTGGTGTTTTTTTTTTTTTTTTTTCTGTTAGAAGGTATAAGTTGATCATCTGTAAGTTATTCTATGGTAATGCTCATTGTCCTTGAAATCTTGAGTTCTGGAGGAAGAGCATTATGAGAATGTGGAAACAGAATATATAAAAGCCCTCAGATAGCCAGAAGCTTTGTGTGCTTGGGGGCTAGCAAGGAGGTCAGTAGAAGTGGGATGAGTAAAGGAGAGAGAAGTTGCAGATGAGACAGGATATAGGTGGGGTCAGATTACACTCAGCCTCACAGGCTGCAGGAGTTCTATATTTATGAATATGGAATTATGCCCAAGATATGCTTTAGTGAAAAAACATTGTTTTGAACAGCATGGATAAAAAGATACCCTTTGTATAAAACTCTATATTCATTTCAATATATGTCTAAAAACACAGAGAAAATTAAGGTGTACATGTTCAGTTCAGTTCAGTTCAGTCGCTCAGTCATGTCCGACTCTTTGCGACCCCATGGAACGCAGCACGCCAGGCCTCCCTGTCCATCACCAACACCCGGAGTCCACCCAAACCCATGTCCATTGAGTCAGTGATCCCATCCAACCATCTCATCCTCTGTCGTCCCCTTCTCGTCTGGCTCTCAGTCTTTCCCAGCATCAGGGTCTTTTAAAATAAGTCAGGTCTTCGCATCAGGTGGCCAAAGTATTGCAGTTTCAGCTTCAGCATCAGTCCTTCCAGTGAACACACAGGACTGACTTCCTTTAGGATGGACTGGTTGGATCTCCTTGCATTCCAAGGGACTCTCAAGAGTCTTCTCCAACACCACAATTCAAAAGCACCAATTCTTCAGTGCTCAGCTTTCTTTATTGTCCAACTCTCACATCCATACATGACCACTGGAAAAACCATAGCCTTGACTAGATGGACCTTTGTTGGCAAAGTAATGTCTCTGCTTTTTAATATGCTATCTATGTTGGTCATAACTTTCCTTCCAAGGAGTAAGTGTCTTTTAATTTCATGGCTGCAATCACCATCTGCAGAGATTTTGGAGCCCCCAAAAATAAAGTCAGCCACTGTTTCTACTGTTTTCCCATGTGCATGTTCAGTAAAATGCTAATACTAGAAATCTCTGGATGCTGAACCTTAGGAGATAATCATCCTCCTATTTGTATTTTTCTGTATTGCTTTGTTTACCAAAACCAACAGATACATACCAAATATGCATTCATGAAGATTGGGCTAGAATTTTTTTGAATAAGATTTGAAGCTAAGACAACATTGACATTATTGTGACTTCTAAACTCTTGCAAAGTAAGAAAAAGGGGGATTTATAAAGAAGGGTTTGTTGAATTTCATGAACAAATATAGAAATAAAGTGTCCTATATACTTTTGGGGGGGAGGTTTCACTGAATATGGAAGATAGAAAAAAAAGTCTGCCAAAATCCAGAGTACATGGAATACAAATAATCAGCAAAACCTCCCTTCTTATGTAACTGTTAAAAAGAAGACAACAGGCTCAAAATAGAGTCCCTTACACTAAACCCCATGTCACCAAACCGACAATTGGTTTAAGTTTCATCCTCTCTCAGAAATGGAATCTTAAACCAGCCAATCAGGAATCACCTGGTGTGCGCTCGTGAGGCAATCTTCCTGATAGACCCCTGCCACCCGCTAAAAGGTAATGATCTTGCCACAACCAATCCATGTTTTTTGCTTGTTCCTGGTCCCTTCTGCCTGTAAAGATCTTTCTTTTTTTTTGGTAAAGATCTTTCATACAGCTCTTCAGAGCTTCTTTCTATCTGCTAGATGAGACGCTGCCTAGTTCGAACATTTCTGAATAAAGCCAATAAGATCTTTAAAATTTGCTCGGTTGAATTTTGTCTTCTAACAATGCCAAGGTAATTTTCCATATACAATTCGCAAAGTGTAAAATAAATGATAAAACATTCCAGAAAAAGAATAACTAAAGGAAGGAAGTGGCAAAGTAAATAGGACAAGTAATATCTAAGCTACACATTAATTCAATTACTCATTCTTTCAATACAGATTTTAACATAATCTGTACTAAATAAACAAGGGTTGCGTGTGAGAAGTCTAGTTGGATTAAATCCTGAGGGGTGTAAGAATAAAAAGTGACCACAAAGGGAAGCAGACCTGGCAGAAAGATAGCACAGAGACTGCTTGCTGTCTTCATAACAGCATGCTGAGACTCTATTAGGGTTTCAGTATTCTAGCAAAAAAATACATTGAAAAGTCCTCCGTGGATTTACATCTCCTGTTAAAATCTTCCCCTTGTTCTGTGCTCTCCTTTTTATCTCCACATTTATGTGTGGCTCCTATCCTCATACAGAAATTTCTGTGGTATCCATGGAGTTATGGGACAGAGGATTCACTTGAACCAGCTTTGTGTCTGACGTGTAACAAACGCAGGTCAAATAGTTTCATGGAAAACCACTAGGAGAATGGTGTTATTCCAGTGTTGGACTACTTCCATAGATAATCTGAGAACTTGATTTTTTTCTTCTGCCTATAAAAATATCTTGGGTTCCATACCGTATATGGAGAACAGGCTTTTCTGTCTCTATTCAATTAGCAAATGCCTGTCTCTTGGCAAGGAAAGAAGAAAAACATTAATCATTTCCAGTTCATTCTTATCAGGATGTTTACTTCTAAAAGACAAAGATTTGATTTATACCTTTTTTTTTATGGCCTCCAGGTTTTTTCTCAATATGGATGATTCTAAAAAACTCCAAAAGAGCTTATTTGTAGATGCATACTGTTTAGAAAAGTAGCATGGGTGGATAGCATGAGAATGCTTTAACAATGATTACAGATAACCTATTGTTTGCTCAGGTCTGTCATAATCTAGAAACTAGATGTGTTATAATAAATCAAGTTTGATGGTGGATCTTTGAGGTCTCTGGCTGCTTTTAAGACCCTCCAAAATGTCCATTTCTCCAAATGTACTAGATTGTTGTCATAGTTGGATTTTATTTCTGACCTTGTTGAAATCCAGCCTCTGCTCTTCAATCTTAGCTCTGTTGCTCCAGCTGGTAGGATTGCACCTAACTTCTGTCTTCCTAAGTTCTACGGGCTCAGATTTAACTCTCAGTTCTTTCCCCAGTAGCTGCTACAGTTGGCTTGGCAATCGTTGCCAACATAGTTCCTCTTAGACTTTGATTCAGCAAATCATATAAGTAGAGCTGAAGCTGGCACCCAGACTACAGTGGAATGATCCAGGTAGAGGCTGCATTGGGCTGCATGGAAGAGAGGTGAATCTGAGAAAAAGAAAGCAGAAAGATGAAAACCCATGAGTCTATGTCTTTAGATATATTGTCATTTTGTCTTCAATAGAAGGGAGGTTATAAAGGGCTATACTGATCACCAGTGACTTTCTGCAAACATACCTCTCTGTCCAGTCCAGGATCAAGATGAAGCAACACTTTTCCATCAAAGGCCACAGGTGTTTGCTGAGTATGCCTTTTTCCTTGTTAGTCCTGACTACTACTAGTTTAGAATCTTTAAAGGGACTGTGATGTTTGAAATTTTTAGGACTTAGGACTTGCAGATTCACTTTATAAGTTAAAAAAAATGTAAAAATTAAAAATAATTTTATTGAAATTAGTATTTTGTCAGTTTGTAATATACTAAATGATAATTTGACCTATGAAAATATTCTAAAATGATCATGACTTCTAATAACCATATAACTTTATATAAAGCTGTTATACTAGTGATCATATACCTCACACTGTACATTGCATTCCTATGGCTTACTTATTATACAACTGGAGACTGGTACCTCTTAATCTCCTACGCCTATTTTTGCCCGGCCTCCCTCACCCTCTTCTCTTCTGGCAACCACTTGTTTATTCTCTGTATCTATGAGTCTATTTCTGTTTTCATTTTGTTTGTTTTTAATTCCATATATGTGTGGAATTTTTATTTTTCTGACTTAATATTATTTCACTTAGCAAAATATCCTCTAGATTGCCCATGATATCACAAATGGCAAGATTTTTCTTTTTTATGGCGAGTGGTATTCCATTGTGTGAGTATGTACACACCGTATCTTTATTTGTCTATTAATGGATGTTTAGATTTCTCCCATATCTTGACTATCATAAATAATGCTGCAATAAAAACAGGAGTGCATATATCCTTTCAAATTGGTGGTTTTGTTTTCTTCAGGTAGATACCCAGAAGTGAAATTGCTAGATCATATGACAGCCCTATTTTTAATTTTTGAAGCACTTCCACACTGTTTTCCATAGTGGCTGCACCAATTTACAAACCTATCAAGAGTGCAAGAGGGTTCCATTTTCTCTTCATTCTTGGCAACACTTGTTATTTGTTGTTCTTTTGAAACCATTCTGACAGGTGTGAGGTATTGTCTCATTGCAGTTTTGATTTGTATTTTCTGGATGCTTGATGATGTTGAGCATATTTTCATGTGTCTGTCAGCCATCTGTGTATTTTCTTTGGAAAAATTTCTATTCAGGTCCTCTGCCCATTTTTTAAATAGGTTCTTTGTTTTTTCCTTGATATTAAATTATATGAGCCATTTGTATATTTTTGATGTTAATCTCCTTAGTGATATATCATTTATAAATATATTCTTCCATTTAATAGGCTTCCTTTTCAGTTTATTGATAATTCCTTGGCTGTGCAAACGCTTTTTAGTTTGCTGTAGTCTCATTTATTTACTTTTGCTTTTGTTTCCCTTGCGTAGGGAATACAAATCCAACAAATAATGCTAAGATCAATGTCAAAGAGTGTACTTCCTGTTTTATTCTGGGTTTTTTATAGTTTCAGGTTTTATATTTAAGTCTTTAATCCATTTTGAGTTTACTTTTGTATGTGGTATGAGGAAGGAGTCAAGCTTGATTCTTTTGCATCTAGCTTTCTAGTTTCCCAGTACCATATGTTGAAGAGGCTGTCCTCCCCATTGTACAAGCCAACAGACCATGTAAATGTGAGTTTATTTCTGAGCCCTCTATTCTGTTCCATTAATCTGTGTGTCTGCTTTGTGCCAGGATCACATTGTTTTGGTTATTGTAGCTTTGGTATTATAGTCTGAAATGAGAGCATGTGATTCCTTCAGCACTGTTCTTTATCAAGATCATTTAGGCTATTTGGGGCCTTTTGTATTTCCAGTCAAACTTTAGAATTATTTGTTCTAGTTCTGTGGAAAAATGCCGTTAAGTATTTTGATAGATATTGTATTAAATTTGTAGATTGCCTTGGAGAGTATAATTTTAACAATAATAATTCTTCCAATCTATAAACATGGTTTATCTTTCCATTTGTTTGTGTCATCTTTAATTTCTTTCATCAGTGCCTTGTAGTTTTCCAAGTGCAGTTCTTTTACCTCCTTATGTTGGTTTATTCCTAAGTTTTTTTTCTTTTTTTTGATGTGGTGGTAAATGGAATTATTTCCTTAATTTGTCTTCCTGATAGTTTTTATCATATAAAAATGCAACAGATTTCTGTATATTAATTTTGTATCGTGTAACTTTACTGAGTGCATTAATGAGCTCTAGTAGTTCCTTGATGCCTTCTTAGTATGATGTCATCTGCAAACAGTGACAGTTTTACTTCTTCTTTTCCAATTTGGATTCTTTTTCTTTCTTCTTTTGTCTGGTTTCCATGGCTAGGACTTCCAGTAGTATATTGAATAAGAATGGTGATAGTGTCTTGTCCTGATATTAGAGGAATTGCTCTCTGTTTTTCACTGTTGAGTATGATGTTAGCCATGTGCTTATCATATATGGCCTTTATTATTGAAAGTCGCTTGTTCCTTGGAAGAATTGCTTTGTCAAACCTAAACAGTGTTTTAAAAAGCAGAGGACATCACTTTGCTGACAGAGGTCTGTATAGTCAAAGCTATGATTTTTCCAGTAGTCATGTATGAATGTGAGAGTTGGACCATAAAGAAGGCTGAGCGCTAAAGCATTGGAGGAGACTCTTGAGAGTCCCTTGGACAGCAAGGAGATTCAACCAGTCCATCCTAAGGGAAATCAACCCTGAATAGTCACTGGAAGGACTGATGCTGAAGCTGAAGCTCCAGAACTTTGGCCACCTGATGCAGAGAGCTGACTCATTGGAAAAGACCCTGATGCTGGGGAAAATTGAGGGCAAGAGGAGATGGGAGTGACAGAGCAGGAGATGGTTGGATGGCATCACTGATTCAGTGGACATGAGTTTGAGGAAACTCAAGGAGATAGTGACGGACCGAGAAGTCTGGTGTGCTGCAGTTCATGGGGTTGTAAAGAGTCAGACATGACTTAGTGACTGAACAACAACAGTGTTGAGGTATATTTCCTCTATACACACTTTGTTGAGAGTTTTTTTTTTTTTTTTTAATCATAGATGGCTGTTGAATTTTGTCAAAAGCTTTTTCTGCATCTATTGAGATGACCATGTGATTTTTTTATTCTTCATTTTGTCAATATGGTATATCACATTGACTAATTTGAAAATATTGAACCATCCTTGCATCTCTAGGATAATTCCATTTGATTCTTTTAATGTATTGTTGATTTTGGCTTGCTAATATTTTGTTGAGGATTTTTATATATGTATTCATCAGTAATATTGGCCTGTAAGTTTGAATTCCAGTATTTTGGTCATCTGATGCAAACAACTGACTCACTGGATGAGTCCCTGATGCTGGGAAAGATTGAGGGCAGAAGGAGAAGAGGGTGTCAGAGGATGAGAGGGCTGGACGGCATCATCAGTGCAATGGGCATGAACTTGGGCAAACTTCGGGAGATGGTGAGGGACAGAGAGGCCTGATGTGTTGCAGTCCATGCAACCACTAAGAGTCAGACACCACTGGGTGACTGAACAATAGAAAAACAATTTTCTTTTTTGTGATTTCCTTGTGTTCTTTTTATTATTTTTACTCACAGTGTAAACTAAATGTTCTTCGAGTATATAACTATGGCCTTTGAGATAGCTAGGAAAGATTTGTTTTCCTCTAATTGAGGAAACTTGAAGAAAAAAAGTAATTTATCTATGAATTCATTTCCAGACTTTGCAGAATCAGGGCTAGATCTTAGTAAGTTTCCTGGAGTTTATAGGCATCTCTTTCCTTATCAGTTTCTTAGTTCCTGGATTCAGTGTTTTTACAGCAGGAAGGAAATAGCTGCCCAGAATCCACAGTCCAAAGGGATGCTGGAAAAATAGATCTCTCTTATTTCTTTGACTGAAAGGGAGGTATTCTGTGTCTTGCTGGCACACAATTTTATTGGCCTTTATACTTGTTTACACCACTGCAAAAAATGGTTCACTCATGTCTTCTAGTGTGTTGATAGCAATGTGTGTGTGTGTGTGTGTGTGTGTGTGTTTGTATGTGTACCTGGATGTATTTTCAGGTCATAGCCATCAATATATTTTTGGAACACTAGCTTCACAAGATAATTTCTGAACACGGCACTTTTTTAGTGATGTTTCCCTTCCTATAGGTTCATAGTAATATTATCATATTAAAGAGACTAGAAAGTCCCAAAGTGAAGAGATAGTTGAACTTTGTTTGACCCAGAATTTCTCCAACTTCACTTGACCATGAAGTCCTTTGTTCAGGTGAAAAGTGAAAGTGTTAGTCGCTCAGTCATTTCCCACTCTTTGCAACCTCATGGACTGTAGCCTGTCAGGCTCCTCTGTTCATGGAATTTTCCAGGCAAAAATACTGGAATGGGTAGCCATTCCCTTCTCCAGGGGATCTTCCTGATCCAGGAATCAAACCTGGGTCTCCCATATTACAGGCAGATTCTTTACTTGTCTGAGCCACCATTAATAATATCCAGTTCTATAAGTAAATGTATTAGGAAATACTAAATTATATACTTTTTTCTGAAGGATTTTGATGTCTACAATAGCCAGAGATATACAGAGGCACGTGAAAATATAGGCTGATACCAGTTTCAAAGTTTTTGTTAGTTCCCTTAAGCTTACCTCAGTCAATTCCAATTTTTAAAAGCTTTGATCTGCTAAAGCACTATTAGGTCACCAAACTGTAAAATCCTTTCTGTGCAAGTAGCTAACAATAAAGGAGCTTTTAAGACTTCAAAAAAAAAAAAAAAAAAAAAAAAGACACAAAAAACTGGAATGTTTCTTTTTCTGAAGTAAGTTCTATTAGGCAAATTCTATTTCTGTTAAGCAAATCAATAAATTTGTTTTATTCAAGTCAGTCCTGTTAGGCAAATCAATAAAATTACTTCTACCAACTTCTACAATTTGATTGGTAAAGTTGGGACCAAATATGTATAGATTTGGGGGGAAATACATACTCATCCCAGGAAAAAAACAGAAATGAAGAAATATGTTCCTCAGATATGTGAGGATTCCAATCTTTGATGGCATTTGTTGCAAAAGGCAGCAAGTAACATTTAATATGATAAAGACTTTTGGTTCCTTAGATTATTCATTGAATAGAAATCTGGGGCTATTATGATTAAATCTAAGGGAAAAAGTTCTAAATTTCTTAGGCATTTGCCTGCTGTTAGAAAAAAGGGTGGAGAAAGGTAGAGAGTTATTAATTAACTTCTGTGAAAGACAGCATTTGATTAATAGGTCAGAGCTAAGTTTTAATTAAGGCCAGATCTTCCAGATAATTAAGTGCTTTCCTAGATTATTACCAGGATATCTTACCAAGATAGTTATTAACCTGTAGACTATTTCTGATCCTCCTTCCCCCCATCTTTCCCTTTCTCCTTTTTAAAGTATAACTTAGAAAAAAAAAATTACTATGACTTCAAGAAACAGCAAACAAACAAACACTGAAGAACAGGTTTACTAGGATGACTGAAATATTGACTAAAGACACAATGTAAATAACTGTCGTTTATTTGAAGTTAAAACCACAGATATTTTTCCCAGGCTGCACATGTATAGCTTTCTGACTTACTTAAAAGAGAACATCCCACAGCAGTGATCTGGAATAGTGTGGATTAAATCAAATGGCACAGACTGGTGATCTAGATAATAAAAATTCCCTTTCATACCCTTATTTGTCATTTCAGGCAAACATCTAGTTTGAGGATCAGCTATACGAGGATAACTGTTAACTTAAAAGATTATTTTTCCTTTATAACTTCTAGTGTAGAAATGGTTTAGTACACAAGACTAGAGAGGATAGTGTAATGGACTTCTAATACTGGTCAGTCAGCTCAATAATTATCAACATTTTCCAAATTTTGTTATTTTTTTCCATTCTTCCTCTTTTTTCTTGAGTATTTCAAAGCAAATCCCAGAAATCATGTCATTTTTCAGCATGCATCTCTAACTGATAAGCCTTTTATATTTCACAATAAGTATGCCATTACTCAATCTGACAAATCTGAGAATGATTCCTTAATATCATCTAGTACTGAGTCCATATAGTATCCTCTATTAGCCTCCCAATTTTACCCTCTAATTCTAGGTCATCTGTAACCTCACTAGGACTCTCATCTCTGGGAAAAAGTAGATCAATAAAGGGAGCAAGTGGAAAGCATCTTTGCTGTTTTTTTCAGTCCAAAGCACCAACTTAAATCCACTCTTTCCAGATTTCCCTAATTCTGAATTCTGCCGCTACTACTTAGAGCAATGTTTCATTGTCTAAGAATTGGGAGCAAGGACAGGCTATTTTTATGATAAGCCAGAGATGAAATTCTAGAATTTATCCTGTCTAGAATCTCTTTTCCAAACCCTTTGGGAGGCACATGATCAGGAAGTGGGTTTAGCTGTTGGTTTAGAAGCAGGATTTCCTCATAAGGAGTAAGGTGTTTTCATTAAATGATATGTCTGTTTATATTTTCAAGTAATCTATAGTATCCTTAGTTGTAGTGGGTCACTCGTTCATGTCTTCAGTGAACTTTTATTTAGTGCCAATTGTGGGTAAGGCATCATTCAGTAAGGAAAATACAAGATATAAAACAAGCACTCAACAGAAAATGAAGTACAGTGGGAACTCAGAAGCAAACTGTTTTTTAATTTGGGTGGTTTACAGACAAAAGGAGCATTTGAATAGAACCTTAACAGACTTCTAGACTTAGAGCAATTTGAAAAGGAAGAAAGGCCATTTTGGGTGGAGGAAAGAGAGTGAGCAAAGGCACAAAAGTAGGAAAAGTAAAATATGTGCAACAAATAAGATCAGTCTGGTGACCATGAGACTTTTCAGTCCAAACATCACAAAATACCGTGACTAGCCATGCAGCTAGGTGTCGACATTACGTAATCACTCAGTAAGCAGAGATTCCAGTAACTGCCATCAGTCACTGCTGCCAGGAACTACTAATCAGGCAGCGTGTTTAGAATGTCAAGACGATGATTGTTAATATGTGACCAACCAAGAAACCTGCTGCGTGGTAGAGGCATCTGGCCCAATGTGATATAGTAATGACCCAATTGGGTCAACAGGCAAACACTGTTACTGTTCATTTGTGAAGAATATTTTGGCAACTTCAAGAGGATTGAGAGGAACAGGCTCCACACATGAAGCTTCTTTTGCTGGAGGGCGGGATGTTCCTTAGAACATTCATGTGGCAATATCATATATTTTCTTGCTTTCTAAACTCAAAATGCTAAAACTATATCAATAACATAGAAATAGAAAAATCTTATTGACCTCAACCTCAAGCTTACAATTAATGTACCTTTCAGCTAAAGAATGAATTCAAATGATGGTAGCATTGCTGATGCAAGTTTTCTTTGCTGCATTCAGCACTGAGCTAAAATGTCCTAGATCAGAGAATGATTCCAAGTCAGACTAGTTCAATGTCCTAGTCCAGACTATGTGCTTTATGGGCCCTGAGAAAAAGGCTTTTCTTTTATTCCTCAACATTACCTAGAAATGCATTTTCAGCTAACATTTGTCATGTGTTTATTATGTACACGGCACCATGTCAGGTACATCATAAGCATTACCCGTTTCAATCTTCAAAACAACTCTATGACAGAGGTGAGTATACTGATCTCTGTTTCAGAGATGAGGAAGCTGGGGATTAGGGAGGATTAGTAATTGATGCCCAGTCACATAGCTAGTAAGAGGGGCAGGGCTGATTTTTGAGTCCTGCTGGTCTGTTACAGCAGGCCATGGGCATCTGAGCAGGGACAGAGGCCTGTGTGTTGTGATGAGAAGCAGGCAAGAAGAGGCTATGGCTTTCCTCTGCCCTTCTGTCTTTTCAGTTTCTATCCTGCTCTTCTTCCTGCTTCCTCATTTTTTGCTATTTTTCAAAATCACAACTCCTCTATTTCCGTGTTCCTTGTATGTAAATCTTTTTTTCATTTATATATTAATTTATTTCTCATTTCACTCACTGATTTATCTCTAAGGTAGCAGGCTTTGTCTGCTAGGAAATTACAAGGAGAGCTAGTAAGGGAATGAATGAGTGGATACAGTACAATGAAATGAATGGAGTACAGTTGCTTTGAGGGCATAAAGAAGGAAAAATATAAAAATTTGAAGCCTGGGAGATTATGCTTGAATTGTGTCTTGAAGGAAGAGAAGTTAAGTGAAGAAGCAGGAAGAGCTTTCCAGGCAGACACACTAACATTTGTATAGTCACTGAGTTGGGGCAATAGCCAAACAAAACTAGGATCTGATGGTCATATGGGTTGGTGGAATAAATGCAGAGTGGGATTGTTGAGAGATGAAGCTAGAGAGAAAGGCAGGGCCAAGCCTGTAAAGTTCTTCAGTGCTAAATTAAGGAGTTTGAATGTTAACCTGAAAGTTACAGGAAATTGTTGAAAGGATTTAAATTACGGAAATACATGATTTTGTATTTTAAAAATAACATTCTCATAAACATCGCTTGCATAGTCAGTTCCCATGCCTTGAAAAAGAGGCCTTAAGTTTGCACCAAGATTGTACATTACCGGCCTTGAGAGATTTCAAAGCCTTCATCACTCTGTGATCTTCCCTGATAGAAAGAGTTTTCCACCCTACTTCCTGATTCAGAAGTCTTGCTCAGGTGGGTACAAGGCACCCTACATAAATTGGTCTTTAGAGATGAAATTTATTGTTGTAACCATGAGAGCCTGCTTGCTAGGCACAAGATGCTCAGGTGTTACAGAGACATGCAGATCCCACTTCCTCTCAGAAATCTCCCCACCTACATTCTCATGTCTCTGTAGGTTCTGGGCCACTGAATAACTGTAATCATCTTTTTTTTTCCCTCTGCTGTTACTCTTGAAATCTGGGGAAGTTCAGGTGAACACCTCTGCAGAGAGTAAATTCACTGAGGCGAATGGGAGGTGTGATGTTGCAGCAGGAGCAACAGACGGCATCAAACAAGTTGCATCCAACAGACAATATGAGTGCCTTTAGCCAAGATGCAACTCTAAAACAGTGGTGGTCAAATGCTTTTGCTCACATACCCCTTAAAATCCTTGGGTAAAACTAGGTACCTCATCATATATTAGCAGCTGATAGCTACGTTTTTTAACTTTATGTCTTAGTAGTTGCATATGTAATTTCTAGTGTGTTGTCTCTACTGACATTTTAAACTTTGATACTTTTAACAGTCTATTTTAAAACAAATTCTGATGCATTCAAAAGCACTATATCTTTGTACTCCCCTCTCCACATTTTATGTGTTTGATGTCACAATTTACATCTTTTATATTGTGTATTGATGAATTATTAGAGTTTCAGTCAACATTTTTTAACTTTATGCTAGAGGGTTAAGTGATTTAGCCATTACCATGACAATATTTGAATATTCTGAATTTATGTATTAATTTTTACTTTCACCATAGAATTTTATACTTGCATGTATTTTTCATCTTCAGCTTGAAGAACTCCCTTTAACGTTTCTTATAAGCCAGGTCTAGTGGTATGGAACTCCTCCAGCTTTTGCTTGTTTTGAAAACTCTTTATTTCTCTTTCAGTTCTTAAGAACAGTTTTGCCAGTTTCGGTATTCTTTGCTGGTAGGTTTTTTCTATCAGCATTTTGAGTATGTTGGGCCACTCCTTAATGGCCTGTAAAGTTCAGGTGAAAAGTTTGATGATAGATTTATGGGTGTTCCCTTGAACTTAAATTATTTATCTCCTGTTGCTTTTAAGATTCTCTCCTTGTCTTTAACTTTAGACAGTTGAATTATAGTGTATCTTGGTGTGGGTCTCTTTATATTCATCTTTTTTGGAACTCTTTGAGTTTCCTGGATCTGGCTGCTTATTTCTTTCCCTAGGTTTAGAAAGTTTGGGGCCATATTTCTTTGAATAAGCTTTCTGCACCTTTCTTTCTCTCTTCTTCTGGGAGAAGATATATTGATCCAGTTGATGTCCCATAGATGTTGCCCCATAGGTCCTTTAAGATATCTTAATTCTTTGTTTTTTTTTTTTGCTTCTTTGACTAGAATAATGCCACTGCCCTATCTTTGAACTCATTGACTCCCTTTCCCACTGACCTGGTCTGCTATTTGAATCCTTTTATATTGAGTTTTTTAGTTCAGCTATTGCATTCTTCAGCTCTAGGATATCTTTTAGTACATTTTAATATTTTCTATTTACTGAAATTCTTACTTTTTTCATTAATGCTCTACCCTGATAAGTATCTTTATGACTATGTCCATGACTTATCTCTGCTACATTAAGATTGATTTCTAGAGATTTATCTTGTTCTTCTTGCTTGGAACATATTCCTTTGTTTCTTTATTCACCTTGACTGTCTGTGTTGGTTTCTGTACATTAGGTAGAACAGTTACCTCTCCCAGTCTTGTGTAGGAGATTACCTTCACCAACGACCCCAGATTGAACTCGTTGTCTCTCAAACCTTTGTGTTGGTCCAAGCTTCCATCTTTGGTCTTAGCAACTCTGATTGGTAGTGTATGTGTGGGTCCAGTCACTCAGCCTTGTCCATTTCTTTGCGATCCCATGGACTGTGTCTGCCAGGCTCCTCTGTCTATGGAATTTTCCAGGCAAGAATACTGGAGTGGGTTGCCATTTCCTACTCCCGGGGATCTTCCCAACTCAGGAATCAAACCCAAGTCTCTTGCATCTCCTAGACTGGCAAGCAGATTCTTTACCACTGGGAAGCCCTTCTGAGTGGTAGAGGGTGTGCTAAGACCCATTAGAGTCCCGCAGAGGAGGGTTAACTGTTAACACCTCAGTGTCAGCTGATTAGAAACCAAATCCTCAGGCAGCAGCTGGGAAACTGGAAAATGGGCATTTCTGCATGTTCCCTCTGCAATGAGTTTGAGTATATTGCTGGGGATTCATGTGTTTAAAGACTGCTTTTGTTTGCTATAATCCTGTGGAACTCATGAATGCAAGGCCTATTGGCTATCAGAGTGAGGTAATTTGAGAGCCAGTCCCTATACTGCAAGCTGTAAAAATTGGGGTGCTAGAAATGTGTACAAACTCCTTATAGGGAGGTATCAGTGACTTGCTTTTCTTGTTGACGTGAGCAGGAAGGAGAAGGCGGGGAAGGTGCCCACTGGCTCTTTTGGACTCCAGAGAGGATCATAGTTGGCATCAATGTGTGTGCTAATTAGAAGCTGAACTCTCAAGTTGTAACTTGTAAAATTTTCAATCAAACCCCTTGCAGTAAAAGACTTGGAATTAGACATTTTTGCTGCCTCTTTTGTGCTGAGCCCTGGGGGGATAGCTTTGGTGAGTACTGGCATGCCCACTGGGCTTCCAAGAACTGCATGCTAGTTTGTTGCAATCCTGTGGGACTCATGAATACAAGCCCCTATTAGAGCTAGGGAATTCAGGGGCCTGTTTTCCTGGTGGTAGATGCAAGCGCTGGGGCACCAGGCTTGTACAAGTTTCTTTTAGAGATGCTAGTGACCTGATTTTCTTGTTGGGAGAAGGCAGTGGAAGTGTCCACTGAGTCCCCTGGCTCCATGAAATAACAGCCAGCTTCCAGGATCATGCTAATTAGAAGTCAGACCCTCAGGCAGTGGCTTGTAAAGTATACAGTCAAACCATTTTCAGGGAAAGACTAGAATGCCCCTAGAGATAGGCATTTTTTTTCCTTTCTTTCGCATTGAGCTCCCAAAGTCGGGAGATACCTACTTTGATGCTTGCCCATTAGGAACTGCTTCTTTGCTCTCGTCCTGTGAATTTTGTAGACTCCAGCCCCACTGGCTTTCAGAAGCTAAGAAGTGTTCTGAGGATCATCTCTCATGCGGTAGTAATAAAAGTCAGAGGACTAGATGTGTGGTCTGAACCCTTTGCTCTTCAGTACGAGAATTGAGGCTTCCTTTCCAATTGCATGGCACTCTTCTGGGAGCGGGCTTTGTGGTGAGAGTGTGTCTCTGCCCTTATTATGTATTGCAGTTTCTTATATAGTTCAATTTTTTCTTTTGCCCAGTGTGTAGGAGTCACTTAGCTAGTAACTGGCTTTCTTTCAGGGAGATAGATGCTCCTTATATAGTTGTACATTCAGTGCATCTGTGAGAGTAGGGATATTCAGGAGCCTACTGCGTCACCATTATTGATCCCTCCCTCTGTCTGATATTATTTTATTAACTTCTTGAACTTATATTTCTGTTTCATTTTTCCTTCCTAGATTTATGCTAATATATTGTCTTATTTTTGAAAGTTTTAATTACCTTATCACACTTTTTCTTATAATATATATATTTTATTGAAGTATAGTTGACTTACAATGTTTTAGGCGTACAGCAAGGTGATTTGGTTCACAAATACACATATACTATTTTTGAAATAATTTTCCATCAGTGGTTATTACAAGATAGTGACTATAGTTCCCTATGCTATACAGTAAACCTCTGTGGCTTGTTGCATATCTATTTTTCAGTTAGAAACATAGCATTCTATTCATAGTAAGTCAAACAAGTGGAATCAAAATGTCATAAATTTTTAGGTAGGCAAAAATTCATAAATTTTCTAGAATAGATATATTATACATATTTATATATATGTATACAAAAGCTTTTCTACTGCACTTGATAAAGGCTTGAGAAAGAACATAAAAAAAAATTAAGAATGAAGAGATGGAGAAATTGGAGAACACAAACTATATGAAATGGGAGCACTGATTATGAAATACGAAAAGTGAAACTAGATAAAAGTAAGAGATCATCAAATAGTCCAGTTCAGTTCAGTTCAGTTGCTCAGTCGTGCCTGACTCTTTGCAACCCCATGGACTGCAACATCCCGGGCCTCCCTGTCCATCACCAACTCCCGGAGTTTACTCAAACTCACGTCCATTGAGTTGGTGATGCCATCCAACTGTCTCATCCTCTGTTGTTCCCTTCTCAGCCCACCTTCAATCTTTCCCAGGATCAGGGTCTTTTCAAATGAGTCAGTTGTTTGCATCAGGTGGCCAACATATTGGAGTTTCAAATAGTCCAGTCGTTTTAAAACATGACCTCCCATTAGAAACATATCTGGAGCTCTGGAGATAAAAAGCAATACCTAAGCATTTATATTTTTCAGAAAATTTCAAGATAATTCTCATATGCACATGGATTTTAAAAAGAGATTACAGGTTTTTCTATTAGATCCTAGTTTGGTGATATATAGAGTTCTATTATTTTTCTGTTGACCAATCGTGATACAATGGTATTAAGTAATAGTCATATAATCATAATAGTAAAAAAAATGTTTATCAGTTTTGCAATCAATAGCCAGACAAAAAATAAAAGATAATTACAATTGCAAACCATAATGGGAACAATATAAAATAATTACATACAATTTGGGGGGAGGGTCAAGTAGAGTGATGTGGTAAGTGGAAGTGCATACACACACATGTTTACATCCATCCAGCCAGTCTTTGTCTTTTGGTTGGTGCTTTTAATCCATTTACATTTAAGTAATTATCCATATGCATGATCCTATTACCACTTTCTTAATAGTTTTGGGTTTATTTTCTGTAGGTCTTTCCCTTCTCTTGTGTTTCCTGCCTAGAGAAGTTCCTTTAGCATTTGTTGTAAAGCTGATTTGGTGGTGCTGAATTCTCTTAACTTTTGCTTGTCTGGATAGCTTTTGATTTCCCCATCAAATCTGAAGGAGGGTCTTGCTGGGTAGAGTATTCTTTGTTGTAAGTTCTTCCCTTTCATCACTTTAAATGTATCATGCCATTCTCTTCTGGCTTGTAGAGTTTCTGTTGAGAAATCAGCTGATAGTCTAATGGGAGTTTCCCTGTATGCTATTTATTGTTTTCCCCTTGTTGCTTTTAATATTTTACCTGTCTTTAATTTTGTCAGTTTGATTTACTGTGTGTCTTGGTGTGTTTCTCCTTGGGTTTTTTTTGTCTGGACTCTCTATGCTTCCTGGATTTGGTTGATTATTTCCTTTCCCATGTTAGGGAAGTTTTCAGCTATTATTTCTTCAAATGTTTTCTCAGGTCCTTCCTCTCTCTTCTTCTGGGACCCCTATAATGTGAATGTTGGTGCATTTAATGTTGCCCCAGAGGTCTCTTAGGCTGTCTTCACTTCTTTTCATTCTTTTTTTTATATTCTGTTCTGTGGCACTGATTTCCACCATTCCATCCTCCAGGTCATTTATCTGTTCTTCTGCCTCAGTTATTCTGCTATTGATTCCTTCTAGTTTATTATTCATCTCTGTTTGTTTGTTCTTTAGTTCTTCTGGTCTTTGGTAAATATTTCTTGCATCTTCTCAATATTTGACTCCATTCTTTTTTTTTTTTTTTTCTTGCCTCCGTTCTTTCCCAAGATCCTGGATCATCTTCACTATCATTATTCTGAATTCTTTTTCTGGAAGGTTGCCTTAATTTAGTTGTTTTTCTGGGGTTTTACATCATCCCTTCATCTGAGACTTTCTGCTTTTTCATTGTGATTAACTTTCTGTAATATGGTTTTTGTTTTAGCTGCTGTGAGACTGTGCTTCTTCTAGAGTTTCTCCTGTCTTCCCTCTGATGACTGAGGCTAAGAGGCTTGTGTAGGCTTCTTGTTGGGAGGAACTGGCAATGGGAAAAACTGGGTCTTGCTCTGGTGTGTAGGGCCTTGCTTAGTAAAGCTTTAATCCAATTATCTGCTGATGGGTAGGGTTGCACTCCCTCCCTGGTATTTGTTTGACCTAAGGCAACCCAGCCCTGGCATCTCTGGGCTCTATGGTAGGTTTAATGGTGAACTCAGAGAGGGTTTATGCCAAGGGGAAACTTCCAGTGACCCTGTCCCGGTGGTGAGCCTCTGCCGACCCAGGCCTCCACAGGAGGCCCTCCAACACTAGCAGGTGGTTTTGATTCAGTCTCTTGTAAGGTCACTGCTCCTGTCCTCTGGGTCTTGGTGCACACAGAATTTTGTTTATGTCCTCCAAGGCCAGAGTCTCTGTTGCCCCCAGTCCTCTGGAAGCCCTATAATCAAATCCCACTGGCCCTCAAGGCCAGATTCCCTGGGGATTCCCAGGCAGCTTGTTGAATCCCCAGGCTGGGAAACCTGTTGTGGGGTTCAGAATCTTTACAACAGTGGGAGAACTTCTTTGGTATTATTGTTCTCCAGTCTGTGGATCACCCACCTGGTGGTTATAAGGTTTGATTTTATCCTGATTGTACCCCTCCTTCCATCTTGCTGTGGCTTCTTCTTTGTCTTTGGATGTGGGGTATCGTTTTTTGGTGGGTTCTGGCATCCTCCTGTCAGTGGTTGTTCAACAGCTAGTAGCAATGTTGGTGCTCTTGGTAGGAGCACATGAGCACACGTCCTTCTACTCTGCCATCTTGGACCAGAAGCACACTTTTCTGTCGCAAAAATAAATACTGGTCCAGTTTTTTTTTCATTTTTGTTTTTATTTCTATTATTCTAGGAAATGAATCAAAATAGATACTGCTATAATTTATGTCAGAGATTTTTTACCTATGTTTTCCTTTAAGATTTTTATAGTGTCTGGACTCACATTTAGGTCTTTAATCCATTTGAAACTTATTTTTGTGTATGGTGTGAAAGAGTGTTCTAATTTCTCTTCTTTTTACATGTAGCTGTCCAGTTTTCCCAACACCATTTGTTGAAGAGGCTGTTTCCTGCCCCACCCCCACCCCATTGTATAGTCTTGCCTCCTTTGACATAGATTAATTGACCTTAGGTGCATGGACTTATTTCTGGGGTTTCTGTTCTGTTATGTTGATTTGTATTTCTATTTTTTGTGTCAGTACCATACTGTTTTGATGACTTCATGCTTGCAGTATAGTCTGAAGTCAGGGAGACTAATTCTTCCAGCTCTGTTTCCCCCCCCCCCCCGCCTCAAGATTGCTTTGGTTATTTGGGGTCTTTTGTGTCTCTATACTAATTTTAAGATTTTTTTTGTTCTAGTTCTGTGAAAAATGCCATTGTTAATTTGATAGGAATTGCATTGAACCTGCAGATTGCTTTGCATAGTATAGTCATTTTCACAATATTGGTTCTTCCAATCCAAGAACATGGTATATCTTTCCATCTGTTTGTGTTTTTTTTGATTTCTTTCATTAGCATTTTATAGTATTTGTAGTACAGGTCTTTCATCTCCTTAAGGAGGTTTATTCCTAAGCATTTTATTATTTTTGATGTGATGATAAATGGAATTGTTTCTTTAATTTCTCTTTCTGGTCTTCCATTGTTAGTGTATAGAAATGCAATAGATTTTTGTGTGTTAATTTTGTATTTTGCAACTTTACCAAATTCACAGACAAGCTGTAGTAGTTTTCTGGTACCATTTTTAGGATTTTCTATGTGTAGTATCACGTCATCTGTAAACAGTGATAGTTTTCTTTCTTTTCCCATTTGGATTCCTTTTATTTCTTTTTCTTCTCTGATTGCCATGGCTAGGACTTCAAAAACAAGAGTGGACATCCTTGTCTTGCTCCTGATCTTAGAGGAAATGCTTTCAGCTTTTTACCATTGAGTGTGATGTTAGCTGTAGGTTTGCTGTATATGGCTTTTATTATATTGAGGTATGTTCCCTCTATGCTCGCTTTCTGGATATTTTTTTATCATAAGTGTGTGCTGAATTTTATCAGAAGATTTTTCTGCATCTATTGGGATGATCACATGGTTTTTATTCTTGAATTTGTTAATGCTATGTATCACATTGATTGATTTGCAGGTATTGAAAAGTCCTTGTATCTCTGGGATAAATCCCACTTGATCATGGTGTTTGATCCTTTTAATGTATTAGGCTGGAGAGGTTGTTAAGAGAAGGGAAGCCTCCTATACTGTTGATGGGAATATAAATTGGTACAGCCACTATGGAAAATAGTATGGAGATTCCTTAAAGTAACTGAAAATAGAGCCACCATATGATCCTGCAATCCCAGTCCTGGATGTATCTCCAGAGAAAGATTTGGTTCAAAAGGACACATGTACCCCAACATTCATTGCAGCACTGTACAAATTGTCAAGACATGGAAGCAACATAAATGCCCATTGATAGAGGAATAGATAAAGAAGATGTGATCCATATATACAATTAAATATTACTCAGCCATTAAAAAATGAAATAATGTACTTGTAGCAACATAGATGGGCCTAGAGATTTTCATACTGAGTAAAGTAAGTCAGAGAAAGAGAAGTATCTTGGGATATCACTTATATGAGGAATCTAAAAAGAAATGATACAAATGAACTTATTTTCAAAACAGAAATAGACTTACAGACTTAGAGATGGATTTATGGTTGCTAGTGGAAAGGAATATTTAGGGAGTTTGGGATTGACATGTAGACACTGTCATATTTAAAGTGGATAACCAACAAGGACCTACCTTAGATCACAGGGAACTCTGCTCAATACTATGTAACAACCTCAATGGGAAAAGAATTTGAAAAAGAATAGACACATGTATATGTATAGCTGAATCACTTTGCTGTATACCTGAAGTTATCACAACACTGTTACGTAGCTATACTTGAATCTGAAATAAAAGCGGAAAAATATATTAACATACATAAATTATTTTAAAAGTTTCTCGTGACTATAGGATCTAAATACAAAAAGGGAATAGCATACTAATGACCAAAATGAAAATAATTTGAAACACAACCATTTAACCTAATAAATCTCTCATGGAGCTATTTATTTTTTACTTGTTTATTTTCTGCCTAAAAGTTGGTTTACATGGTAGAACAACATGAAGGAAGGCATAGAGGAACCGCAGACCACAGAAGCACGGGCTGGTGGTGGCAAGGGGACTGCAGCATCCCGCCTGCTAAGGGAGGGAGGGGCTGAGTTAATAGGAATATCATTGTCAGATTATTAAGGCCCCTGGGAAGCAGTTAGAGAAAGTTTACAGTCAATTCTAATTACGCGTGGCAAATATGCTGTATAAAGTCATCATAAACACTGAATTAGCAAATACCAAGCTGTTTGTCTTAGGGGAAATACAATGTTATTCCTGTGAGCCTCTGTTTAAAATATTTTCTTTCTTTTTTGATATTTGTTTCTATTTAAAGACTTCAAATTTAACACATATCATTGACTCATTAACAACCAACTCTTTGCGACCCCATGGGCTGTAGTCTACCAGGCTCCTCCGTCCATGGGATTTTCCAGGCAAGAATACTGGAGTGGGTTGCCATTTCCTTCTCCAGGAGATCTTCCCGACCCAGGGTTTGAACCCAGGTCTCCTGCATTGTAGGCAGATGCTTTATCGTCTGAGCCACCAGGGAAGAATATTAGATTTATAGCCAACAGCATAATTGCTCATGCCGGTGCAGAGATTACCTAGCACACGCATTTTCTCTATAAGGTACATCACAGCCTTCTTAGGCTTAGGAACAGTGGACAGGACTTTAGCACTCTGCTTAGGGGCCCTTGTAAACAACAAAATCAGCAGCAAACAGCACATAAATACAAAAACCATAGCACTCAATAGACTATAAAAGGACAATTTTTTATGGTCTAAAAGCTGAAACAAGAAGGCAGAGCATCACCTTGTTCAAAATCAGCTGGGAATAGGTACACTGGGTGACCAAAAGTTGTCACTGCTTTGCACATGTTCATGAATGATCTTGAATATGCCCCTGTATTGATTGTGGGATTACAAATAAATTTTAAAAAGTAGGCAAGTTTGCAAATAGGAAATCTGAGCAGTGACAAATTATGTGTTGGTGAGGTGTGCTGTAACCAGCCATTAATGAGATAGAGCAGAGGAATTACACAATGAGTACTATTTAGGAAACTTACTCAGTCATTCACTCTTTGTGAATTAGACGTTAAAGGAGCCTCGCTGTGCTAGAGGTCGCATAAGGTGCTTGGAGTACAAACGAACAAATAAAGTGGTTGGTCTTAAGGAACAGATATCTAAGCACAAGTAGCCTACAGGGGAAGCCTGGGAGAAAAAGCTGGAGCAATCGGAAGTCTTGTTGGCGCACTTATTCTTTAGGTGCTGGGGACCAGGTTTTGCAAAGTAGCCATGGGAGCAAAGGCAAACATAAAGAGAGAATTAAAGGTTTTTGTTTTTGCTTTAATAGTATTACAGTGAGAGGGACTACCCATTGATTCTAAACTTTAGGCTGAGGAAAGGTATTCTAAGTCCATGTGCTTGTGTTCCTGCAAAATTGTCTTTCTCCTGTTGGTGAGAATGTAAACTGATACAGCCCCTATAGAGAACAGTATGGAGATTGCTTTAAAAAGCTAGGAATAAAACTACCATATGACCCAGAAATCCCTCTGTTGGGCACTATTTACAATAGCCAGGAAATAGAAGCAACCTAGATGTCTGTCGACGGATGAATGGATAAAGAAGCTCTGATCCATATATACAATGGACTATTACCCAGCTATAAAAAGACTAGATTTGAATCAGTTCTAGTGAGGTAGATGAACCAAGAACCTGTTATACAAAGTGAAGTAAGTCAGAAAGAGAAAAGCAAAAACAAAATATCATATACTAACACATATATATGAAATCTAGAAAAGTGGTACTGATGAACCTATTTGAAGGGCAGGAATAGAGACTCAGACATAGAGAACAGACTTCTGGATACAGCGGGGTCAAGAGAGGGTGAGATAAATTGAGGGAGTAGCATTGAAATGTATATATATTACCATATGTAAAGTAGATAGCTAATGGAATTTTGTGTATAACACAGGGGTCTCAACCAGGTGCTCTGTGACAACCTAGAGGGCTGGGATGGGGTTGGGGGTGGGAGGAAGGTTTAAGAGGGAGGGGACATATGTATACCTGTGGCTGATTCATGTTAATGTATGGCAGAAACCAACACAACACTGGAAAGCAATTATCCTCCAATTAAAGATAAAATTGTCTTTCTCAAAGTAGGAAGCTTGCAGATGGAAATTGATTCCCACTTTCCCCAAGAATTCAATTATTATTAAGCCCAGAATGGCTAAAACTGCTTCCTTTAAAATGAACAATGGTGGTGGTTTAGTCACTAAGTCATGTCCGACTCTTGCAACCCCATGGACTGTAGTCTGCCAGGCTCCTCTGTCTTTGGGATTCTCCAGGCAAGAATACTGGAGTGGGTTGCTATTTCCTTCTCCAGGGTATCTTCCCAACCCAGAAATCGAACCCTGGTCTCCTGCATCGCAGGCAGATTCTTTACCAACTGAGCTACAAGGGGAACAAAGCCAAAAGACTAGATTTATCCTGCAGGCAGAACACATAAGTTCTCCAGTGTCCAGAGATGTCATTGATTTCTCTTTGGACAAGTTCTGAAAAATTCACTAACAAACTTCTGTTGACTTCATGTATTCACATTGAATGTGTATAGTAACCTTGGTCAGCAGCAAAGGACTTAACTGTTAACCTTCCTTTGGTATATGCACAGTTACCTTAATTATTTGTTTTCTATTTTCTAATGTTTTTTGAAAATAGGCTTTTTTGTCTTTAGAGCAAGAAGTATTTCATGTCTCAGTTCAGTTCAGTTGCTCAGTCGTGTCTGACTCTTTGTGACCCCATGAATTGCAGCACACCAGGCCTCCCTGTCCATCACCAACTCCCGGAGTTTACTCAAACTAATGCCCATCGAGTCGGTGATGCCATCCAGCCATCTCAACCTCTGTCATCCCCTTCTCCTCCTGCCCTCAATCTTTCCCAGCATCAGAGTCTTTTCCAATGAGTCAACTCTTCGCATGAGGTGGCCAAAGTGTTGGAGTTTCAGCTTCAGCATCAATCCTTCCAAAGAACACCCAGGACTGATCGCCTTTAGGATGGACTGGTTGGATCTCCTTGCATTCCAAGGGACTCTCAAGAGTCTTCTCCAACACCACAGTTCAAAAGCATCAATTTTTCGGTGCTCAGCTTTCTTTATAGTCCAACTCTCACATCCATACATGACCACTGGAAAAACCATAGCCTTGACCAGACGGACCTTTGTTGGCAAAGTAATGTCTCTGCTTTTTAACATGCTATCTAGGTTGGTCATCACTTTGCTTCCAAGGAGCAAGCGTCTTTTAATTTCACGGCTGCAGTCACCATCTGCAGTGATTTTGGAGCCCCCAAAAATAAAGCCTGACACTGTTTTCCACTGTTTCCCCATCTATCTGCCATGAAGTGGTGGGACCGGGTGCCATGATCTTAGTTTTCTGACTGTTGAGTTTTAAGCCACCTTTTTCCCTCTCCTCTTTCACTTTCATCAAGAGGCTTTTTAGTTCATCTTCACTTTCTGCCATAAGGGTGGTGTCATCTGCATATCTGAGATTATTGATATTTCTCCTGGCAATCTTGATTCCAGCTTGTGCTTCTTCCAATCCAGCGTTACTCATGATGTACTCTGCATTTAAGTTAAATAAGCAGGGTGACAGTATACAGCCTTGATGTACTCCTTTTCTTATTTGGAACCAGTCTGTTGTTTCATGTCCAGTTCTAACTGTTGCTTCCTGACCTGCATACAGGTTTCTAAAGAGGCAGGTCAGGTCATATAGTATTCCCATCTCTTTCAGAATTTTCCACAGTTTATTGTGATCCACACAGCCGAAGGCTTTGGCATAGTCAATAAAGCAGAAACAGATGTTTTTCTGGAACTCTCTTGCTTTTTCAATGACCCAGCATGTCTAGTTTTATTAATTAACAACATCTTACTTGTTCTGCTTGGGAAGAACTTGATGGTTCTTCTGGGTCTGTCCCTGCTGTGCTGATTCACTGTACCCCAAAGAGCTTCTCTCCTTGAGTGGGGTCGCAGATCAGATGGGTATACATTTTGAATCAAGTAAATTAATCAAAATAGTGATCCCCTCCTTGAGTGTCAGGCGTTGTGCTAGGCCTGGGGATGAGAAAGACAGATAAAGTTTGTGTCTTAAAAAGAGCTCACATTTGTCAAAGACCTAAGGTAGTCTCCTGACATGAAACTTCCACTTAATGTTTAATCCTGCAGTTGCTGACCTTTCAACACTAATAAAAGGCAGAGCAAGAAGCAGCAGCTTCAGTCTTCTTTTAAGAAATGTCTATTCCTTTGGCCATTGTTAATGTTTGTTTTCTTTCGAGTTTTGTGAGATCGTTATATGTTTTAGACATTAACCTTTTATCAGATATGTGGTTTTCTCCCATTCCACAAGTTGCTTTTTCGCTTTGTCGATTGTTTCCTTCGCTGTACAGAAGCTTTTAGCTTGATGTTTCCCTTCTCTATTTTCACTTTTGTCACCTGTGCTTCTAGTGTCATACCGATGAAATCACTGCATTTGTTACGCATGATTTTAGTGTTATACCCATGAAGTCACTGCCAAGACCAATGTCATGAACTTTAAACATGTTTTATTTTAGAAGTTTAAGAGTTTCAGGCATTACATTTAAGTTTACAAACCAACTTTGATTTTGGTTTTTGTGCATCATGTAAGATAAAGGTCCAACTTCATTTTTTTGCATATGGATATCCATTTCCTCAACGCCATTATTTGAAAAGGTTATCCTTTCCCCATTGTGTGTTCTTAGCATCCTTGTCAAAGATCAACTGGCTATATATGTTTGGATTTATTTCTTGGCTCTCTATTCTGTTTCTTATATGTATATATCTGTCTTTATGCCAGTGTTATACTGTTTTCATTGCAGTAGCTTTGTAATATATTTTGAATTTAGGAACAGTGATGCCTACAGCTTTGTTCTTCTTTTTAAAGATTGATTTGGTTATTTGTGGTCCTTTGTGATTACATATGAATTTTGAAATCATTTTGTCTATTTATGACAAAAAATTCCATTGGAATGTAATGAAAATCAAAACCACAGTGAGATATCACCTCACACCTGTCAGGATGGGTATTATGAAAAAAACAAAGACAACATATGTTGGCAAGGATGTGAAGAAATTGTAAACCAGGAACACTGTTGATAGGAATGCAAAATGATGTCGATGTTATGGAAAATAGATTGTTCAAAAATAAAAATACCATATGATCCAGCAATAACACTTCTTGATATTTATCCAAAATAAATGAAATTAGGATCTCAAGTGATATTAGCACCTGCATGTTCATTTCAGCACTATTTGCAATGGAAAAACTAAATTTCCATCAATGGATGAATGGATAAAGAAAATATGGTATCTATGTACAATGGAATATTATTCAGCAATAAAAAAGAAGGAAATTTTGCAATGTGCAAACATGGATGACCTTAAGGACATTATGCTAAGTGAAATAAGCCAGTCACAGAAAGAAAAATATGGCATGATTCCACTTGTATGAGGTATCTAAAAGAGTCAAATTCTTAGAATCAAAGACTGGAATGGTGATTTCCAGGGTCTAGATGGCGGAAGAAATGGGGAGTTATTAATCAACAGGCACAAAGTGTCAGTTAAGCAAGATGAATATGTTTTAGAAATGCAGTGCACAACATTTTACCTAGTCAGCAATACTATATTGTACACTTAAAATGTAATAAGAAGATAGATTTCATGTTAAGCATTCTTACCACAATAAAATGAAATTTGAAAAAAGAGGAGAAGAATCCAGGCTCCTCAGCCAAGCCTCTGCTTTCAGATGTCCCTAGAAATCTCTTATACTCACTGTGCATCAAATACTTTCAAAGATAATCCTTTACAAGGAGGCAGAAAATAGAAATCAAGTTCTAGAGGAAATGTGACTCGAAACAAATATCTTTCCTAAGACAGTTTTCCCACTTCCTATTTTTTATTCATTAATTTATTTCTTCTTCAAAATGTCTAGGTAACCGAAACACTTTGATTCTCCATACCATGGACATTTTCTTATTAGGCAATTCACAGCAAACTCAATGCATTGAAAGGTAACATAAGTTCACACACACAAGTATAACTATAATAAAACACTTTTGGTTGGCTTCTCTTGAAAGTTGCCACCCAGAAAAGAGTTTGATTAGGGAGTGTTCTATGTAGTATTTTACCTGCAGATACATGTTCACGGTTGTCTTCTCTTTAGCTAGCTAGTAATTAAATTCTCATACCCTGCCTTGGTCTTTAATACTAGACAACATGGTCTTTGTTTTAATAAATACCTGTGCCTATATGGATTATTTTAGAAAGGTCACATAATACCAATGTGTCTGAGGCAGTATTTCTTGCAGAGAAGTTTAAACTAAAGGAAACCTGTTCAAGCAGAGAATTCTATAAATGCAGTATTGTGGGAGTTGTTGAGAAAGGGGAATAAAAGGCTCCTCATATAGATGTTGAAAACAATATGAAATCATTTGATTCCATCTACAGAAGGTGATGAGGCTTGTCTACAGCAGGAAAGGGAAGGTAGTGGCCTATGGGTGTGGTGTGTGGGGAAAAAGGGCCAACGACTCTTAATTATGAGTCTTTCTAGTCTTAAAATCCCACCTTTCTAGTCCTAAGAGGATAATATTAGAATAAATTCATTGATACTTTGTAGGACTAGTCAAAACAGAAATTGTGCTAATAGTAATTATAGGATTATTGCATATGTTAAATGAGATGATCTATGTACAGTACATTGCAAATATATATATATATATATATATATATATATATATATATATATATATATGCTAGCTACTGTTATTATTATAATTATCATATGCACCTGAAGTCCTTACACTTCCCATCAGGGTTTGAAGAATTTTCTGGTCAAACTTCACTTCCTTTGACTTCTTTAAAAACAGATTTATTGAGATGTAATTAGTATTCAAAAACACACACATTTAATATCTAAATTTGATGGGTTTGGACATATGTATACACGTGTGAAGCTGAAGCATTTGATACTTTGACTGAGTCCCATGCCATTGGGATAAGTCACTTGTCAGACTATCACAGGGGTGCAGCTGTGTTCAGCTGAGTACTGTGAGTGCCCTGTATTTATCACTCTTGACTAAATGGGACAAGTCACTGTGGAGTAATTTGAAACCTAATAACCAGTATCCCATTTCTAAGAGATGTTTTGGTTAGCAGACCCCTTTCTAAGATGTAAGTAAACCGGGCTTTGTTTTTCTCATCCGGGGTTGATAGCCAAGATCAGATAAAGCTCGAGGCTGTGTTCATGCCTGGAGTGGGCAGGAAAGGGAATCTTGGGCTCGGAGCCGATGATGAAAGACTGACTGTTGGGAGGGATGGCCTTGTGGAGTGCCAAGCTCCAGGCGCCTCTAGGACCAGGTTGAGCATGATGGAGGTAGGAGGGTGTGGGAGAGTACTTTGCCGAGGGCGGGTGAACGGTTGATGTGTCACTAAAATTCCCAGCAGGCTGCCTGTAGCTCTCTGGCTGTGCAGTATGTTGCCAATGCCTGAGGAGAGATTTCAGGGCTAGTTTGGAAGGCTGCAAATTAAAAATGACTTACAGTTCTGGCCAGCTCAGTCTCTTCTGATCCAGCTAATTGTATAGTTATTCCAGTTCAGCCCAGTATCTTTCCTCTCAGTCTTGGCTTCCCCTGGGAGGCGAAGTTAAAAAGGGAAACAAAATAGAAGATGTGAAAAAAGAAAAGAGCATCCTCCCCACCCTTTTCCTGATGGAAAAGTTGATTAGACTTTTAGATCCCTGGTCTCTACCTTCTTTTTCATCTTCACTATATACGCAAACCAAGATTTTAAAAATTTATTCTTGAAGAAATGGCTCCCTCCCCTAACTGCTAATGAAAATAGTGTTCTTGCCAAAATGAACATTCTAGCCTCATTTTCTAAATATAGAGGAAGAGATATCATGTTACCTTTGGATCAGTTTTGTACACTTGAAGAATTACAATTCCCTTCAGTTATGTATTGTAGGAGTCTGATATTTTAAGAAAGGGTCCCATGGAGTCTTGTGGACTTTATAAAGGCAGTGTCTCTTGGTATGCAGGAAAACTAGTTGGGGTTTAAGTAATAAAGTGGAAAAACTAAAATAGATGTAATTATGTTTGTACCTCAGACTCATAAAGTGGGTCAGCCCAATTTTACTCCCATGGGGCTTATGAAAGTTTATCTTAGGGTACCTGACTGATTCCTTGGAGGAAAATCAAGGAAATGCAACCAATAGTTTATGCGAGGTTTTCAGAGGACTTTCCTGTTGACCACAGAGAGATACAACTTGTTGGGAGGACATCCCTGGAGCATTTTTGTCAACTCAGAGAGAAGGATCAGCCTAACTTGTATGAAAGGCATAAGATAGAGAAGGCATGCTCATTCAGTCTTAAAAAATGTTTATTGCAGCATAGTTGCTTTATAATTTTGTGTTAGTTTTTGCTGTATAGCAAAGTGAATCAACTATACGTGTGTATATATATGTGTGTGTGTGTGTGTGTGTGTGTATATATATTTTATTTTCTTTCCATTTAGGTCACCACAGAGCATTGAGTAGAGTTCCCTGTGCTACACAGTATGTTCTCATTAGTTAACCATTTTATGGATAGTAGCATAAAATACTACTCCCCCTTGAAAGTGAAAGTGAAGTCACTCAGTCGTGTCCAACTCTTCGTGACCCATGGACTGCAGCCCACCAGTCTCCTCTGCCCATGGAATTTTCCAGGCAAGAGTACTGGAGTGGGTTGCCATTGTTATCTTTGTCTGTGTCTCTATTTCTGCTTTGCAGATAGGTTCATCTGTACCATTTTGGGGTCGCACAGAGTCGGACACGACTGCAGCGACTTAGCAGCAGCAGTACCATTTATATATATATATAAATAGAATGATATTTGTTTTTCTGACTTACTTCACTCTGTATGACAGTCTCTAGGTCCTTAGGCATCTCTGCAAATGGCACAACTGCATTCCTATTTAGGGCTGAGTAGTAGTCCTTTATATGGAAGCAACCTGAATGTCCATCAACAGTGGAATGTATAGAGATATTCATTTATTCTTAGTGCAAAGAGCAGCTTTCTCTGTGCCCATCACCCTGTGATGCTCCCTTTCTCAGCCCTTCCCCCTTTACCCATCCTCTTACCACTTCTGAATGTGAGTTCCTCATAAGAAAGGGGTTTTTTCACTCAGTTGTGTCTGACTCTTTGCAGGCCCGTGAACCGTAGCCCACCAGGCTCCTCTGTCCACGGAATTCTCCAGGCAAGAACACTGGAGTCGATTGCTCTTTCCTCCTCCAGGGGATCTTCCTGACCCAGGGATCAAACCCAGGTCTCCTGCATTGCAGGCAAATTCTTTACCATCTGAGCTGCCAGGGCCTTCCCAGGTAGCACAGGGGTAAAGAATGCACCTGCCAATGCAGGAGACACAAGAAATGAAGGTTTGATCCCTGGCTTGGGAAGATTCCCCTGGAGAAGGAAATGGCAACCCACTCCAGTGTTCTTGCCTGGAGAATCCTGTGGGCAGAGAAGCCTGGTGGGCTATAGTCCATGGGGTCACAAAGAGTCAGACATGACTGAATGCAGCACAGAACAAGGGCTTTTTGTCTGTCTTATTCACTGTTAAATCCTCGGTGCTTAGAACAGTCCATAGCACCCAGTGGGCAGTCTATAAATCACTTATTTTTAAATTAATAAATGGATAAATTTAAACTTCGGGGAATATTAAAGATGTTGCATGATGGAGTAAGGATCTAAAGAGATCTGTTGAAACTATAAGCAGAATCTACTAGGTAAAATTTAATAATAAAAAAATGGGAAACCCTGCCATGGGTTCAAAATTAAACTCTAAGACATCCCCAGATGGGGAAATATAACTTGGTGGTATCTAATGTGAAAAATTTAGTTGACAGTAAGTACAACATAAATTAGCAGTGTGCTATGATTATGATAGAAATTTAATATGACCACAAGTCCCATTAATTAAGATATGATATCTAGAATAGAGAAGGTGATAGTGCTTGTCTTCTTTATGCTGGTCAGCTGGTATTGGAGTACCTATGTTCTATTCTGTATGCTGTACTTAATATTAATAAATGAGGTATGTAAATAAGAATGTGTTTAGTGGAGACTAGCCAGAGAAGTAACGGGATTTGGAATGGGAGGGATAATTGATAATACTGAGGATGTTTTTAGTCAGCCTAAGAAAGGGTTCAATGAGCTTTAGTCTTCCTGTATGTGAGGGGCTGTTCTGTGAAGAGGTACAAGATTTGCTTCCTGTGGTAGGAGGGCCTAAAACTAGGGCAACTGGGCTAAAGTTTCAGAAAGACAGATTTTATCTTCCTGCAAAGAAAGATTTCTAAATTTGTCTGATGTCTATGGAGTCTTGCAGGGAAGTAAATCTTCTGTATTTGGAGATATTCAGTCTGCACAAAGATTGCACAAAGACTTGAGTGCCTGTGTGAACCTGAGGATCGATGAGATATCTTCATTAGAGATAAGCAGTGTGAGCAGGTGAAGCGGCCAGGAGGGGTGAGATGCTTCACTGATATCAGGGCCAGCCAGACACTAGAATTCTTTCCACGAATCACACAGCTTAAAAGCAATTTAAAAGTGTTCTAATTTATCTGGTCTGGCTCTGTGACACCTGATTAATGTAACTCAAATCATCTGGAATTTGTATGTGGGCTTAATCATTTAGTGACGACCGCTTATTGTACACTAGATCTATACTAAGTAATTGGTAGGGATTGAGACAGAATAATGAATAAGATTCAGTCTCTGTCCTTAAGCATCCTAGGTATCATGCTCTTAGGGCCTCTGTACTACTTCAACTTGGAGGCTTCATTCTCAGACTTCACTGAGCATTTGATTAACTTCCTTATATAATCTCTATGCTAATTAGTTCTCCAGGCAGACATTTCCTAAAGGGGAGGGGTTATTTCTTTTTGTCCTTGAATGTTCACAGAATTTCATAGTACAGTGGTTGATATAAGAGTGTGGGAGAAGGTGAGGGTGGGATGTTTCGAGAGAAAAGCATGTATATTATCTATAGTGAAACAGATCACCAGCCCAGGTTGGATGCATGAGACAAGTGCTTGGGCCTGGTGCACTGGGAAGACCCAGAGGAATCCGGTGGAGAGGGAGGTGGGAGGGGGGATCGGGATGGGGAATACATGTAACTCCATGGCTGATTCATGTCAATGTATGACAAAACCCACTACAATATTGTAAAGTAATTAGCCTCCAACTAATAAAAATAAATGAAAAAAAAAAAGAGTGTGTGTTTAATACATGCTTATACAGGAATCCCTCCTTAGTCATAAAACTCCTAGAAAACATAGATGGTAAGCTCTTTGACATAGGTCTTAGTGATGCTTTTTAAAATCTGAATGAAAAGAAAAAGCAACAAAAGCAAAAATAAGGGGGACTACGTTAAACTAAAAAGCTTTTGCTTAGCAAAGAGAACTGTCAATAAAAGTAAATGACAGTGAGAAAATATTTGCAAATGATATATCTGACAAAGGGCTATTATCCAAAATATATAAAGAAGTCATACAACTCAAAGTACCCAAACAATTCAATTAAAAGTGGACAGAAGATCTGAAAAGACATTCTTCCAAAGAAGACATTCATGTGGTCAGCAGGTACATGAAAAGATGCTCAACATCATTAATTATCAGGGAAATGCAAACCAAACCACAGTGAAATATCACTCACATACATTAGAACAAATTTTCAAAAAGACAGAAAATAGCAGGTGTTGGTGAAGATGTGGAGAAAAAGGAGCCCTTGCGCATTGTTGGAAACACAAATTGAAGCAGCTGTTATGGAAAACATTCTGGTGATTCCTTAAAAAATTAAAAAATAGAGCTACCATATGATCCAGCAATCTCATTTCTTGGTATTTATCCAAAGAAAGCAAAAACACTAACTTGAAGACTTAATATCAATAATTCCCCTTTATTGGAAGAGGATATGTTCCAAGACCCCAATGGGTGCCTGAAATACTGGATAGTGTCAAATCCTATGTATACTACATTTTTCCCCCTATACATACATACCAATGATAAACTTTAACTTATAAATTAGGCACAGTAAGATATTAATGACTAATAAAATAGAAACATTATAACAATATGCTGCAATAAAATATGAATATGGTCTCTCTTAAAATATCTTATTACACAAATTTAATGTTTTTTCCTGTATTAACAAAGCATTTATCATATACTGTGGCTGTAACTTTTGCAGTTTGAAGTGCACAAGCAAATGTAGCACGGATTTCTTTTCCTTCTTCACAATTTCATGGATGGAAGACTTGTTCTTATCACAGATCCTCATAACCTCAGCGCATGATTTTTTTCTATTTTTAGTAAGTCAAGAAGTTTCACCTTTTCACTTAAAGGAAGCACTTTGTGGCTGCTCTTTGGCATATGTGAATTGCTAGTATCCCAACTCTTCTGCTTTGGGGCCATTATTAAGTAAAGCAAGAGTTACTAGAAGACAAGTACGGTGGTACTCTGGCAGCCTATCCAATAACCCAGGTGGCTACTAAGTAACTAAAAGGAGGGTAAATTGGATAAAGGGATGAGTTGCATCCCAGACTATATGGGATGGGTCCCTGTGAGATTTCATCATGCTATTTGTAATGGTGCACAACTTAAAGCTTCTGAGTTGTTTATTTATGGAATTCTTCAGTTAATATTTTTGGACTGTGGTTGACCACAGGTAACTGAAACTGTGGGAAGCAAAACCATGGATAAGGGAGGATTACTTTATAAACATAACAGTGCTCTCCAAGTGAGATGAGAACCAGAAGAAATCCTAAGAAAGACCAGTGGAGCTACAGTGGCTTAAAAACTGGAGGAATAATTAAGAAGTCTCCTCCTAGGCCTGAGGATGGGAGCGGGAGTGGATTGGAGGTGATTGTGCGAGCTGACAAAGCCTGATTGGTTCAAGGATGACTGTGTCTGGGGAACAAAGCCACCAGACGGGCCGTTACAAAGAAGTTAGTCTTTACTCAGGGGTCTCCCCAGCATCAGGAATCAAGTACATCATTCAGTACCCAATAGCACACACGGGAATGAGTTGCAGAAGCACTAGAACTCCAGGGTTTGAGTCATCTACAGGGAGAAGGAGGAGGTAGTTTCAGAGCAGTCTGAGGCTCAGTACTAAGGTAGGGAGGCTCCCTCCTTAATGCAGGGGATGGGATGAAGTTCAGAGGATCAAGTTAGAACATAAGAAGAGTACTTATATCCACTGTCAGAGAGCACAGGCTAATTCTAATGAGCAGCGTTTGGAAAAAGCTGAACTCTTTAAAATTAAAAAAAAATTTTTTTCATTCTTTTTCAAATTCTTTTATTTAGATTATTACAGAATTTTGAGCAGAGTTCCCTGTGCCATACCGTAGGTCCTTGTTGTTTATCTGTTTTCAATATAGCAGTGTGTACATGTCAATCCCAAACTCCCAGTCTATCCCTCCTGCCCACCCTTCTCCCCTGGTAACCACAAGTTCATTCTCTAAGTCTGTGAGTTTGCTTCTGCTTTGTAGATAAGTTCATTTGTATCATTTTAAAAGAGTCCACATAAAAGTTGTATCTTAATATATTTGTCTTTTGTTGTCTCATTTATTTCATTTAGTCTGATAATCTTCAAGTCTATCATGTTACTGCAAATGGCATTATTTCATTCTTTTATTATAGATGAATAATATTCCATTGTATCTATGCACCACATCTTCTTTATTCATTCATATGTTGGTGGACATTTAGGTTGTTTCAGTGGCTTGGCTATTGTGAACAGTGCTACAGTGAACATTAGGGCACACGTATTCTTTTAAACCAAGTTTTTTTCTGGATATATGCCCATTCCTGGGTCATATGGTAACTCTACTTTTAGTTTTTTAAGGAACCTCCATACTGTTCTCCATCGTGAATCTACCAATTAACATTTCCACCAACAACGTAGGAGGGTTCTCTTTCCTCCACACCCTCTCCAGCATTTATTGTTTGTAGACTGTTTGATGAAGGCCATTCTGACTGGTGTGAGTTGATAGCTCATTGTAGTTTTGATTTTCATTTCTTTAATAATTAGTGATACTGAGCATCTTTTCCTGTGCCTTCTTAGCCATCTGTATGTCTTCTTTGAAGAAATGTTTGTTTAGATCTTCTGCCCATTTTTTGATTGGGTTTTTAAGGTATTGAGCCACATGAACTGTTTGTAAATTTTGAAGACTAATCCTTTTTTGGTCACATAATTTACAAATATTTTCTCCCAAACTGTGTGTTGTCTTTTAATTTTGTTTATGGCTTTCTTTGTTGTGCAAAAACTTTAGAGTTTAATTAAGTCCCATTTGTTAATTTTTGCTTTTATTTCCCCTATTGTGGGAGATAGATCAAAAAGATAATGTGATTCATGTCGAAGAGTATTCTGCCTTATTTTCCTCTAGGGATTTTATAGTATGCTAAATGTATAGTATAGTATACTTTAGGTCTTTAATCCATTTTGATTTATTTTTGTGCATGATGTTAAAGTGTCCTAATTTCATTTCATTACATTTAGCTGTTCAGTTTTCCCAGCACTGTCTACTGAACAGTCTGCCTTTCCTCCATTGTATAGTCTTGCCTCTTTTGCCATAGATTAATTGATCATAGGTGCATGGGTTTCTTCCTGGACTTTCAATCTGTTCTATTGATCTGTATTTCTGTTTTTGTGCTAGTACTATACTGTTTTGATGTCTGTAGTTTGTAGTATAGTCCAAAGTCAGGGAGCCTGGATCCTCCAGTTCCATTTTTCTTTCTCAAGATTGCTTTGGCTGTTTGGGATCTTTTGTGTCTATGTGCTGTGCTGTAGCCTGCCAGGCTCCTCTGTTCATGCGGATTCTCCAGGCAAGAATACTGGAGTAGGTTGTGATGCCCTCCCCCAGGGGGTCTTCACAACCTGGGGATCGAACCTAGGTCTCCTGCATTGCAGGCAGATTTTTTACCATCTAAGCCACCAGGGAAGCCCAAGAATACTAGAATGGGTAGCCTATCCCATCTCCAGCGGCTCTTCCCAACCCAGGAGTTGAACCACGGTCTCCTGCATTGCAGGTGGATTCTTTACCAGCTGAGCTACCAGGGAAGCCCTTTGTGTGTCTACACAAATGTTAAGATATTTTCTTTTAATTATGTGAAAAATGCCATTATTCATTAGATAGAGATTGCACTGAATCTGAAGATTGCCTTGGGTAGTATAGTAATTTTGACAATATTTATTTTTTCAATCCAAGAACATGGTGTATTTTTTCATTTGTTTGTGCCATCCTTGATTTCTTTCATTAACATCTTTATAGTTTTTGGAGTACATGTCTTTCGTCTTCTTAGGTAAGTTTAGTCCTAGGTATTTATTCTTTTTGATATGATGGTAAATGGAATTGTTTATTTAATTTCTCTTTCTGATTTTTCATTGTTAGTGTATATAAATGCAACAGAATTCTGTGTATTAATGTTATATCTTGCCACATTACCAAATTCATTGATAAGCTGCAGTAGTTTTCTGGTAGTGTCTTTAGCATTATCTATGTGTAGTATCATGTCATCTGCAAACAGTGACAGCCTGAAGTCTTCTCCAATTTGGGTTCCTTTTATTTATTTTTCTTCTCTGATTACCATGGCTAGGACTTCCAAAACTATGTTGAAGAAAAGTGGCAAGAATGGATATCTTTGCCTTGTTTATGATATTAGAAGAAATATTTTCAGCTTTTCACAGTTGAGTATGATGTTAGCTGTAGGTTTATCATGTATGACCTTTATTATGTTAGGTTATGTTCCTTCTATCCCCACTTTCTGGATAGTTTTTATCATAAATGTGTTCTAAACTTTTTCAAAAGCCTCTTCTGTATCTTTTGAGATGATCACATGGTTTTTATTCTTCAGTTTGTTAATGTGGTGTATCACACTGATTGATTTGCATTACTCAAAAATCCTTGTATCCCTGGGATAAATCCCACTTGATCATGGTGTATAACCACCATGTATAACCATTCATTTTATTGCTGGATTTGTATTGCTAGTATTTTGTTGAGTATTTTTGCATCTATGTTCATCAGTGTTAGTGGCCTGTAATTTTCTTTTTTGTAGTATCTTTATCTGGCAGAATGAGTTTGGAAGAATTCTTTCCTCTGCAGTTTTTTTTTGCAATAGTTTTAGAAGGATAGGTGTTAACTCTTTACATGTTTGATAGAATTCACCTGTGAAGCCATCTGGTTCTAAACTTTTGCTTGTAGGGGTTTTTAAATCACACTTTCAATGTCAGTACTTGTGATTGATCTGTTTCCTTTTTAAATTTTTTAAAATTAATTTTAAAATTATTTTATATTTTTGGTTGTACTGGGTCTTCACTGCTGCACACAGGCTTTTTCTAGTTGAAGAGAGTGGGGGCTACTCTTTAGTTGTGGTTCGTGGACTTTTCATTGCAGAGCATGGGCTCTAGGCGCATGGGTTTCCGTAGCTACAGCACACAAGCTCAGTAGTTGCGACTTGCTGGCTCTGTGGCACCGGCTCAGTAGTTGTAGCATATGGAATTAGTGGCTCTATGGCATGTGGAATCCTCATGGGCCAGGGATTGAACACATTTCCCCTGCAATGACAGGTGGATTCCTATCCACTGTACCACCAGGGAAGTCCAGTTGGCCTGTTTCTGGTTTGTTTTTTTTTTTTCCCCTGTTTGAGTCTTGATAGATTGTACCCTTTTAAGAATTTGACCTTTTCTCCAGGTGGTCCATTTTACTGGCATAGTTGCTTATTGTAGTCTCTTATGGTTCTTTGTATTTCTGTGGTGTCCATTGTAACTTCTCCATTTTCATTTCTAATTTTGTTGATTTGAGTTCTCCCCCTTTTTTCTTGATGAGTCTGGCTAAGGGTTTACCAATTTTGTTTAACTTTTCAAAGAATGAGTTGGTAAAAACTGAACTCTTTGCCCAGGTCTTTTCTTGGGCAAAGAGAATATTTGATTTGGTCTAGCAGCCAAAAGAGAGGATTGTGGTGAGTAGAAGGAAACAGGTCTGGGTGCCAAGCTGAGCTGGCTAGGTTGATGCAGGTAGACATTTCATTTGAACAAACAATATGCGCTTTGTATCTTAATCCATTTTTACATTTTGAATTTTGTTTTCTTTTCGCATGGTTTCTTAGTAAAAATTCTTTTGCAAAAGTCCACGTTTATTGAGTCTTTTCATAAAAGTGTGGAGTTAAGAGCATGCACTATGGACTTTGGAGACAAACTTCTAAGACTGTTAGCTTTGTGCTTACTATCTGGGTGTCTTTGAGCAAATGTCTTTACTTTCCTAATCTTTCCTGTTCATGTTGTAAAGTACATTGTGAGGATTAAGTGAGATAATTTCCATAAAGCTCATTACATACTATTTGAGTTCAGTCAGTGTTATCTGTGTGTTTATTAATGTTATCTAGGTGAAGAGGCAAGATGGCACTATGAGGGTTTTCTGTCTCCTAGCTTTAAGGGAGATATCTTTGTATTTGAGAAAGAAGAGATATATTCTGCTTTGGGCATGTTGAATTTATTAAGTCAGTGGGAAACCTGGGTTGAATTATAGCTCAGGGTCTAGAGTTCAGAGAGGGACAAAGCAGAAGATTTGAATTTGTGTGTCAAAATGCAGAGATGGTCACTCAAAGAGAATGCCCAAGAAGAGCGTTTGAGATAAAGAGGAGAAGCCATGTGTCCAGGATGTCTGTCTTTCATATTCAAGGATTATCAGAAGAAATAGACTGTGAAGGGGATCAGAGTGAGCAGCCAGAGATAAATAAAAAAGCAGGATAGAGAAAGGTTGGGAAGTCAAAGGAGGCATGTTTAACTATGGAAGGAGTTGTCAAGGAAGATAAGTCAAGTGAGCCAGGATTAGAAGTGGCCATGAAATCTGGCAATTATTATATCACTTATTTCCTTGGTCAGGGCAGGCAATGGTACAGTGGTGACAAAACCAAACTGCTGTTGGTTGAAAACTAAAAGGACATATTTACATATTAAAGGAAAAATCAGATTATAAAATCGTGTACCTAGTATGACCCATGTTTCCTTAAAACAATGAAAAGAGATTTAAGAAATTTTTACGTTGGTGATGGTCATTAAAGTATAGTAATTTCTTTGGTAACACCAATTGTTAATTGTTTTTAAAGAGTGAAAGTTCAAGCTTTCCCCTGTTTGTTTTTTTTTCTCATTTGCTTCTCATTGTATTTGTCTTTTATTCTTTTCCATTATATTTTATTACCTGATATGGAACATAGTTCCCTGTGCTATGTAGTAGGATGTTTTTTATCTGTTTTACACATAGTAACTTGCATTACCAGTCCCGAACTCCTAATTTATATCTTCTCCCTACCTACTTTCCCCTTTGGTAGCCATGCCTTTGTATTCTATATCTATGAATTTGTTTCCATTTTTTTTTTAATTGGAGGATAATTGCTTTACAATGTTGTATTGGTTTCACCATATAACAATGTGAACCAGTCATTATATATATATATATGTTTATATATATATATATGTTTATATATATATATATAAGTTTAAGTTTATGTTTAAGACTCAAGAGGAAGGGATTATAAATATATAAACTTAAAATCCCTTCCTCCTGAGTCTCCCTCCCATCCCACCTCTCTGGGTCACTACAGAATTCTAGACTGGGCTCCCTGTGTTATATAGCAGCTTCCCGTTAGTTATCTGTTTTACACATGATAGCGTATATACGTCAATGCTACTTTCTTAATTTGCCCTACCCTCTTTTCCCCCTGCTGTGTCCACAAGTTCATTCTCTGTGTCTACATCTCCATTCCTTCCCTGCAAACAGGTTCATCAGTACTATTTCTTCAGATTCCATGTACATGTGTTACTGTGTGATATTTTTCTGTTTTGTAAATAAGTTCATTTGTATAATATTTTAGATTCCGCATATAAGTTATATCATATGGTATTTGTCTTTCTCCATCTGACTTACTTCATTGAGTATGATAATCTCTAGGTTCATCAATGTTGCTGTATTATTTCACTCTTTTTTATGGCTAAATGGTATTCCATTGTGTGTGTATATGCATACATGTGTATGGTGTGTGTATGTGTATCATCTTTATCTATTTGTCTGTTGATGAATATTTGGGTTGTTTCCATATCTTGGCTATTGTACATTTTGATGCTGTGAACATTTGGGTGCATACATCTTTATGAAATAGAGTTTTCATCTTTTCTGGATATATGCTCAGGAGTGGAATTACTGGATCATATGGTAATTCTATTTTTAGCTTTTTAAGTAACTTCCATGCTACTTTCCATAGTAGCTGTGCCAATTTACATTCTCACCAAAAGTGGAAGAGGGTTATTTTTTGCTATACCCTCTCCAGCATTTGTTATCTGTAGACTTAAAAAAAAAATTTATTTATTTTAATTGGAGGCTAATTACTTTATAATATTGAATGGTTTTTGCCATACATTGACATGAATCAGACATGGGTGTACATGTGTTCCCCATCCTGAACCTCCTTCCCACCTCCCTCCCCATCCCATCCTTCAGGGTCATCCCAGTGCACCAGCCCTGACCACCCTGTCTCATGCATTGAACCTGGACTGGCAATCTCTTTCAGATATGATAATATACATGTTATAATGCTATTCTCTCAAATCTTCCCACCCGTGCCTTCTCCCACAGAGTCCAAAAGACTGTTCTATACATCTGTGTCTCTTTTGCTGTCTCACATATAGGGTCATTGTTACCATCTTTCTAAATTCCATATATATACATTCAATTCAGTTCAGTTCAGTTCAGTTGTCACTCAGACGTGTCCGACTCTTTGTGACCCCATGAATCACAGCACGCCAGGCCTCCCTGTCCATCACCAACTCCTGAAGTCTACTAAAACCCATGTCCATCGAGTTGGTGATGTCATCCAGCCATCTCATCCTCTGTTGTCCCCTTCTCCTCCTGCCTCCAATCCCTCCCAGCATCAGGGTCTTTTCCAATGAGTCAGCTCTTTGTATGAAGTGGCCAAAGTGTTGGAGTTTCAGCATCAGTCCTTCCAATGAATACCCAGGACTGATCTCCTTTAGGATGGAGTGGTTGGATCTCCTTGCATTCCAAGGGACTCTTAAGAGTCTTCTCCAACACCACAGTTCAAAAGCATCCATTTTTCAGCACTCAGCTTTCTTCACAGTCCAACTCTCACATCCATACATGACCACTGGAAAAACCATAGCCTTGACTAGATGGACCTTTGTTGGCAGAGTAATGTCTCTGCTCTCTAATATACTATCTAGTATACTGTATTGGTGTTTTTCTTTTTGACTTTCTTCACTCTGTATAATAGGCTCCAGTTTCATCCACCTCATTAGAACTGATTCAAATGCATTCTTTTTTTTTTTTTTTAAATGCATTCTTTTTAATAGCTGAGTAATACTCCATTGTGTATATGTACCACAGCTTTCTTATCCATTTGTCTGCCGATGGACATCTACGTTGCTTCCATGTCCTAGCTATTGCAAACAGTGCTGCGATGAACATTGGGGTACACGTGTCTCTTTCAATTCTGGTTTCCTTGGTGTGTATGCCCAGCAGAGGGATTACTGGTCGTATGGCAGTTCTATTTCCAGTTTTTTAAGAAATCTCCACACTGTTCTCCATAGCGGCTGTACTAGTTTGCATTCCCACCAACAGTGTAAGAGGGTTCCCTTTTCTCCGCACCCTCTCCAGTATTTATTGTTTGTAAACTTTTTGATACCAGCTGTTCTGACTGGTGTGAGATGGTACCTCATTGTGGTTTTGATTTGCATTTTTCTGATAATGAGTGATGTTGAGCATCTTTTCATGTGTTTGTTAGCCATCTGTATGTCTTCTTTGGAGAAATTTCTGTTTAGTTCTTTGGCCCATTTTTTGATTGGGTCATTTGTTTTTCTGGAATTGAGCTGCAGGTGCTTCTTGTATATTTTTGAGATTAATTCTTTGTCAGTTGCTTCATTTGCTGTTATTTTCTCCCATTCTGAAGGCTGTCTTTTCACCTTGCTTATAGTTTCCTTCATGTGCAAAAGCTTTTAAGTTTAATTAGGTCCCATTTATTTATTTTTGCTTTTATTTCCATTACTCTAGGAGGTGGGTCATGGAGGATCCTGCTGTGATTTATGTCAGAGAGTGTTTTGCCTATGTTCTCCTCTAGGAGTTTTATAGTTTCTGGTCTCACATTTAAATCTTTAATCTGTTTTGAGTTTATTTTTGTGTATGGTATTAGAAAGTGTTCTAGTTTCATTCTTTTATAAGTGGTTGACCAGTATTCCCAGCACCACTTGTTAAAGAGGTTGTCTTTTCTCCATTGTATATTCTTGCCTCCTTTGTCAAAGATAAGGTGTCCATAGGTGCATGGATTTATCGCTGGACTTTCTATTTTGTTCCAATGAGCTATATTTCTGTCTTTGTGCCAGTACCACACTGTCTTGATGACTGTGGCTTTGTAATATAGTCTGAAGTCAGGCAGGTTGATTCCTCCAGTTCCTTTCTTCTTTCTCAAGATTGCTTTGGCTATTTGAGGTTTTTTATATTTCCATACAAATTGTGAAAGTATTTGTTCTAGTTCTGTGAAAAATACTGTTGGTAGCTTGATAGGGATTGCATTGAATCTATAGATTGCTTTGGATAGTATACTCATTTTCACTGTATTGATATTTCCGATCCATAAACATGGTATATTTCTCCATCCATTTGTGTAATCTTTGATTTCTTTCCTCAGTGTTTTATAGTTTTCTATATATGGGTCTTTTGTTCCATTAGGTAGATTTATTCCTAAGTATTTTATTTTTTTCATTGCAATGGTGAATGGAATTGTTTCCTTAATTTCTCTTTCTGTTTTCTCATTGTTAGTGTATAGGAATGCAAGGGATTTCTGCATGTTAATTTTATATCCTGCAACTTGACTATATTCATTGATTAGCTCTAGTAATTTTCTGGAAGAGTCTTTAGGGTTTTCTCTGCAGAGGATCATGTTATCTGCAAACAGTGAGAATTATACTTCTTCTTTTCCAATCTGGATTCCTTTTATTTCTATTTCTTCTCTGATTGCTGTGGCTAAAACTTCCAAAACTGTGTTGAATAGTAGTGGTGAGAGTGGGCACCCTGTCTCTTGTTCCTGGCTTTAGGGGAAATGCTTTCAGTTTTTTACCATTGAGGATAATGTTTGCTGTGGGTTTATCATACATGGCTTTTATTATGGTGAGGTATGTTGACTTAAAGCTTAACATTCAGAAAACTAAGATCATGGTATCTGGTCCCATCACTTCATGGGAAATAGATGGGGAAACAGTGGAAACAGTGTCAGAGTTTATGTTTTGGGGCTCCAAAAATCACTGCAGATGCTGGCTGCAGCCATGAAATTAAAAGACGCTTACTCCTTGGAAGGAAAGTGATGACCAACCTAGATAGCATATTAAAAAGCAGAGACATTACTTTGCCAACAAAGGTTCGTCTATTCAAGGCTATGGTTTTTCCAGTGGTCATGTATGGATGTGAGAGTTGGACTATAGAGAAAGCTGAGTGCCAAAAAATTGATGCTTTTAAACTATGGTGTTGGAGAAGACTCTTGAGAGTCCCTTGGAATGCAAGGAGATCCAACCAGTCCATCCTAAAGGAGATCAGTCCTGGGTGTTCATTGGAAGAACTGATGCTGAAACGGAAACTCCAGTACTTGGCCACCTCATGTGAAAATTGACTCATTGGAAAAGACCCTGATGCTGGGAGGGATTGGGGGCAGGAGGAGAAGGGGATGACAGAGGATGAGATGGTTGGATGGCATCACCAAATCGATGGACATGGGTTTGAGTAAACTCCAGGAGTTGGTGATGGGCAGATAGGCCTGGCATGCTACAATTCATGGGGTTGCAAAGATTCAGATATGACTGAGTGACTGAACTGAACTGAACTGATGTTCCTTCTCTCCTTGCTATTCTTTGGAACTCTGCATTCAAATGGGCATATCTTTCCTTTTCTCTTTTGCTTTGCGCTTCTCTTCTTTTCATAGCTATTTGTAAGGCCTCCTCAGACAGCTATTTTGCTTTTTTGCATTTCTTTTTCTTGTGGATGGTCTTGATCTGTGTCTCCTGTACAGTGTCATGAACCTTCATCCGTAGTTCATCAGGCATTCTCTCTATCACATCTAGTCCCTTAAATCTATTTCTTGCTTCCACTGTATAGTCATAAGGGATTTGATTTAGGTCATACCTGAATGGTCTAGTGGTTTTCCCCACTTTCTTCAATTGAAGTCTGAATTTGGCAAAAAGGAGTTCATGGTCTGAGCCACAGTCAGCTCCTGGTCTTGTTTTTGCTGACTGTATAGAGCTTCTCCAACTTTGGCTGCAAAGAATATGATGTGAAGAGCTGACTCATTTGAAAAGACCCTGATGTTGGGAAAGATGGAAGGCAGGAGGAAAAGGGGACAACAGATCATGAGATGGTCAGATGGCATCACCGACTTAATGGACGTGAGTTTGGGTTAACTCCGGGAGTTGGTGATGGACAGGGAGGCCTGGCGTGCTGCAGTTCATGGGGTTGCGAAGAGTCGGACATGACTGAGTGACTGAATGAAACTGAAGTGATGTTCCTTCTCTTCCTGCTTTCTGGAGGGTTTTTTTTTTTTTTAAATCATAAATGAATGTTAAATTTTGTCAAGGGCTTTCTCTGCATCTACTGAGATAATCATATTTTTTTATCTTTCCATTTGTTAATGTGGTGTATCACATTGATTGATTTGTGAATATTGAAGAATCCTTGCATTACTGGGATAAAGCCCACTTGGTCATGATGTATGATCTTTTTAATATGTTGCTGGATTCTGTTTGCTAGAATTTGGTTAAGGATTTTTGCATCTATGTTCATCAGTGATATTGGCATCTATGTTCATCAGTGATATTGGCCTGTAGTTTTCTTTTTTTGTGTCATCTTTGTCTGGTTTTGGTATTAGGGTGATGGTGGCCTCATAGAATGAATTTGGAAGTTTACCTTCCTCTGCAATTTTCTGGAAGAATTTGAGTAGGATAGGTGTTAACTCTTCTCTAAATTTTTGGTAGAATTCAGTTGTGAAGCTGTCTGGTCCTGAGCTTTTGTTTGCTGAAAGATTTCTGATTACAGTTTTGATTTCTGTGCTTGTGATGGGTCTGTTAAGATTTTCTGTTTCTTCCTGGTTCAGTTTTGGAAAGTTATAATTTTCTAAGAATTTTTCCATTTCTTCCCAGTTGTCCATTTTATTGGCATATAGTTGCTGATAGTAGTCTCTTATGATCCTTTGTATTTCTTTGCTGTCTGTTGTGATTTCTCCATTTTCATTTCTAATTTTGTTGATTTGATTCTTCTCTCTTTTTTTTCTTGATGAGTCTGGTTAACTGTTTGTTTATTTTATTTATCTTCTCAAAGAACCAGCTTTTAGCTTTGCTGATTTTTGCTATGGTCTCCTTTGTTTCTTTTTCATTTATTTCTGCCGTAATTTTTATGATTTCTTTCCTTCTACTAATGCTGGGGTTCTTCATTTCTTCCTTTTCTAGTTGTTTTAGGTGTAGAGTTAGGTTATTTATTTGATTTTTCTCTTATTTATTGAGGTAAGCTTATATTGCTATGAACCTTCCTCTTAGTACTGCTTTTACTGAGTCCCATTGGTTTTGTGTTGTTGCGTTTTCATTTTCATTCATTCATATGAATATTTTGATTTCTTCTGTGATTTGTTGGTTATTCAGAAGCATGTTGTTTAGCCTCCATATGTTGGTATTTTTAATAGTTTTTTTTATTTCCTGTAGTGGACATCTAATCTTACTGCATTGTGATCAGAAAAGATGCTTGGAATGATTTCAATTTTTTTGAATTTACCAAGGCTAGATTTATGGTCCAGGATGTGATCTATCCTGGAGAAGGTTCCGTGTGCACTTGAGAAAAAGGTGAAATTCATTGTTTTGGGGTGAAATGTCCTATAGATATCAATTAGGTCTAATTGATCCATTGAATCATTAAGTTTGTGTTTCTTTGCTAATTTTCTGTTTAGTTGATCTATCCATAGGTGTGAGTGGGGTATTAAAGTCTCCCACTATTATTGTGTTACTGTTAATTTCTCTTTCCATACTCGTTAGCGTTTGCTGTACATATTGCGGTGCTCCTATGTTGGGTGCATATATATTTATAATTGTTATATCTTCTTCTTGGATTGATCGTTTGATCGTTATGTACTGTCCTTCTTTGTCTCTTTTCACAGCCTTTATTTGAAAGTCTATTTTATCTGATATGAGTATTGCAACTCCTGCTTTCTTTTGGTCTCCGTTTGTATGAAATATTTTTTTCCAGCCCTTCGCTTTCAGTCTGTATGTGTCCCTTGTTTTGAGGTGGGTCTCTTGTAGACAGCATATATAGGGGTCTTGTTTTTGTATCCATTCAGCCAGTCTTTGTCTTTTGGTTGGGGCATTCAACCCATTTACATGTAAGGTAATTATTGTGATAAGTATGATCCCGTTGCCATTTACTTTATTGTTTTGGGTTCACGTTTATACACACTTTCTGTGTTTCCTGTCTAGAGAAGATCCTTTAGCATTTGTTGAAGAGCTGGTTTGGTGGTGCTGAATTCTCTCAGCTTTTGCTTGTCTGTAAAGCTTTTGATTTCTCCTTCATGTTTGAATGAGATCCTTGTTGGGTGCAGTAATCTGGGTTGTAGCTTTTTCTCTTTCATTACTTTAAGTATGTCCTGCCATTCCCTTCTGGCCTGAAGAGTTTCTATTGAAAGATCAGCTGTTTTCCTTATGGGAATCCCCTTGTGTGTTATTTGTTGTTTTTCCCTTGCTGCTTTCAATATTTGTTCATTGTGTTTGATCTTTGTTAATTTGACTAATATGTGTCTTGGGGTGTTTCGCCTTGGGTGTATCCTGTTTGGGACTCTCTGGGTTTCTTGGACTTGGGTGGCTATTTCCTTCCCCATTTGGGGGAAGTTTTCAACTATTATCTACTCAAGTACTTTCTCATGGCCTCTCTTTTTGTCTTCTTCTGGGACTCCTATGATTTGAATGTTGGGGCATTTGACATTGTCCCAGAGGTCTCTGAGGTTGTCCTCAATTCTTTTAATTCTTTTTTTTCTTTTTTACTCTCTTCTTCATTTATTTCCACTATTATATCTTCCACCTCACTTATCCTATCTTCTGCCTCAGTTATTCTACTGTTGGTTCCCTCCAGAGTGTTTTTTATCTCAGTTATTGCATTATTCATTATTGATTGACTCTTTTTTATTTCTTCTAGGTCCTTGTTAAGCATTTCTTGCATCTTCTCAATCCTTGTCTCCAGACTATTTATCTATAACTCCATTTTGTTTTCAAGATTTTGGATCATTTTTACTATCGTTATTCTGAATTCTTTTTCAGGTAGACTTCCTATCTCCTCCTTTTTTATTTGGTTTGGTGGACTTTCATCATGTTCCTTTACCTACTGAATATTTCTCTGCCTTTTCATCTTGTTTAGATTGCTGTGTTTGGGGTGGCTTTTCCGTATGCTGGAAGTCTGTGGTTCCTCTTTATTGTGGAGGTTCCTCCCTGTGGGTGGGATTGGATGAGTGGCTTCTCAAGGTTTCCTGGTTAGGGAAGCTTGTGTTGGTGTTCTGGTGGGTGGAGCTGGATCTCTTCTCTCTGGAGTGCAATGACGAGTCCAGTAGTGGGTTTTGAGGTGTCTATGAGTTTGGTGTGACTTTGAGTAGCCTGTATATTAATGCTCAAGGCTATGATCCTGCGTTTCTGGAGAATTAGCATGGTATTTCTTGCCCTGGAACTTGTTGGCTTTTGGATGGAGCTTGGTTTCAGTGTAGGTATGGAGGCTTTTGGATGAGCTCTTGTCAATTAATGTTCCCTGGAGTCAGGAATTTTCTGGTGCTCTCAGGTTTTGGATTTAAGCCTCCTGCCTCTGGTTTTCAGTCTTATTCTGACGGTAGCCTCAAGACTTCTCCATCCATACAGAACCGATGATAAAACATCTAGCTTAATGGAGAAAAGATTCTCCACAGTGAGGGGCACCCAGAGAGGTTCGCAGAGTTACATGGAGAAGAGAAGAGGGAGGTGGGAAAGAGAGGTGACCAGGAGGAGAAGAGGGGGAAACAAAAGGGGAGAGAGCAATCTATCCAATAATCAAATCCCTATGTGCTCTCCACAGCCTGGAACACCCAGAGGGGTTCACGGAGTTACATAGAGAAGAGAAGGGGAAGGAGACAGAGGTGACCAGGAGGAGAAGAGGGCGAGTCAAAAGGAGGGAGCTAGATCTAGCCACTAATCAGTTCCCAGAGTGATCTCCACAGCCCAGAATACCCAAAGAGATTCACAGAGTTGGGTAGAGAATAGAAGGGGGATAGACGAGATAGAGGCAACCTGGGGGAGAAAAAGGAGAGTCAAAAGGGGGAGAGAGAAATCAAGCCAGTAATCACACTCCTAAGTAAAAATGGGTACTGAAGACTGGATTCTTAAAGGTACAAAATTGATAACAATACTAAAAATCAAAAATTAAAAATCTAAAGTAGAGGTTACACTCTCAAAAATACAATATTAAAAAAACAAAGCAAAATCACAAAAATTATAAAAAATATATATGAGAATTGAGCATTCTTTGGCATTGCCTTTCTTTGGGTTCTGCAGCCACCCTGGTCTCCGCACCGGAAACCCAGTGCCTCCCACAAACCGTGCGCCCAAGCTGGACCTGCCCTGCCCCCCGCATAGCCGCCACCCCGCAGCCCCCCAGCCCACACTTGGGCTCTTGGTCATGGGGTGCCCGGGCGGGTGGGTGGCTGGAGCAGGAGCCCAGCGGGACTCAGAGTTCAAGCTTCAGTAGTGGTGGCACACTGGAGAAGGCAGTGGCACCCCACTCCAGTACTCTTTCCTGGAAAATCCCATGGATGGAGAAGCCTGGTAGGCTGTGGTTCATGGGGTTGCTAAGAGCCGGACATGACTGAGCAACTTCACTTTCACTTTTCACTTTCATGCATTGAAGCAGGAAATGGCAACACACTCCAGTGTTCTTGCCTGGAGAATCCCAGGGATGGGGGAGCCTGGTGTGCTGCCGTCTATGGGGTCACACAGAGTTGGACACGACTGAAGTGACTTAGCAGCTTAGCAGCAGCTTTTTTAGGATTGGAATGAAAACTGACCTTTTCCAGTCCTGTGGCCATTGTTGAGTTTTCCAAATTTGCTGACATATTGAGTGAAGCACTTTCACAGCATCATCTTTTAGGATTTGAAATAGCTCAACTGGAATCCCATCAGCTCCACTAGCTTTGTTCATAGCGCTGCTTCCTAAGGCCCACTTGACTTCACATTCCAGGATGTCTGGCTCTAGGTATCATGATTATCTGGATCGTGAAGATTTTTTTTTTTACAGTTCTTCTGTGTATTCTTGCCACCTCTTCTTAATATCTTCTGCTTCTGTTAGGTCCCTACCATTTCTGTCCTTTATTGAGCCCATCTTTGAATGAAATGTTCCCTTGGTATTTCTAATTTTCTTGAAGAGATCTCTAGTCTTTCCCATTCTATTATTTTCCTCTATTTCTTTGCATTGATCACTGAGGAAGGCTTTCTTATGTCTCCTTGCTATTCTTTGGAACTCTGCCATCAAATGGGTATATCTTTCCTTTTCTCCTTTGCTTTTCGCTTCTCTTCTTTTCACAGCTATTTGTAAGGCCTCTTCAGAGAGCCATTTTGCTTTTTTGCATGTGTTTTTCTTGGGGATGGCCTTAATTCCTGTCTCCTGTACAATGTCATGAACCTCATCCACAGTTCATCAGGCACTCTGTCTATCAGATCTAGTCCCTTAAATGTATTTCTCACTTTCATTGTATAGTCATAAGGGATTTGATTTAGGTCATACCTGAATTGTCTACTGGTTTTCCCCACTTTCTTCAATTGAAGTCTGAATTTGGCAATAGGAGTTCATGATCTGAGCCACAGTCAGCTCCCAGTCTTGTATTTGCTGACTGTATAGAGCTTCTCCAACTTTGGCTGCAAAGAATATAATCAATCTGATTTTAGTGTCGACCATCTGGTGATGTCCGTGTGTAGAGTCTTCTCTTGTGTTGTTGGAATAGGGTGTATGCTATGACCAGTGCGTTCTCTTTGCCCTGCTTCATTCTGTACTCCAAGGCCAATTTTGCCTGTTACCCAGGTGTCTCTTGACTTCCTACTTTTGCATTCCAGTCCCCTATAATGAAAAGGACATCTTTTTTGGGTGTTAGTTCTAGAAGATCTTGTAGATCTTAACAGAACTGTTCAATTTCAGCTTCTTCAGCATTACTGGTCAGGGCATAGACTTGGATTGCCGTGATATTGAATGGTTTGCCTTGGAATTGAACAGAGATCATTCTGTCATTTTTGAGATTGCATCCAAGTACTGCAAGTTCAGTTCAGTTCAGTTGCTCAGTTGTGTCTGACTCTTTGCGACCCCGTGAATCGCAGCACGCCAGGCCTCCCTGTCCATCACCAACTACTGGAGTCTACTCAAACCCATGTCCATCAAGTCGGTGATGCCATCCAGCCATCTCATCCTCTGTCGTCCCCTTCTCCTCCTGCCTCCAATCCTTCCTAGCATCAGGGTCTTTTCCAATGAGTCAACTCTTCTCATGAGGTGGCCAAAGTATTGGAGTTTCAGCTTCAACATCAGTCCTTCCAATGAACACCCAGGACTGATCTCCTTTAGGATGGACTGGTTGGATCTTCTTGCAGTTCAAGGGACTCTCAAGAATCTTCTCCAACACCACAGTTCTGCACTCATCTCATACACTAGTAAAGTAATGCTCAAAATTCTCCAAGCCAGGCTTCAGCAATACGTGAACCATGAACTTCCAGATGTTCAAGCTGGTTTTAGAAACAGCAGAGGAACCAGAGATCAAATTGCCAACATCCACTGGATCACTGAAAAAGCAACAGAGTTTCAGAAAAACATTTATTTATGCTTTAGTGACTATGCCAAAGCCTTTGACTGTGTGGATCACAATAATCTGTGGCAAATTCTGAAGGAGATGGGAATACCAGACCACCTGAGCTACCTCTTGAGAAACCTATATGTAGGTCAGGAAGCAACAGTTAGAACTGAACATGGAACAACAGACTGGTTCCAAATAGGAAAAGGAGTACGTCAAGGCTGTATATTGTCACCCTGCTTATTTAACTTATATGCAGAGTACATCATGAGAAATGCTGGGCTGGATGAAGCACAAGCTGGAATCAAGATTGCTGGTAGAGACACCAATAACTTCAGATATGCAGATGACACCACCCTTATGGCAGAAAGTGAAGAAGAACAAAACAGCCTCTTGATGAAAGTGAAAGAGGAGAGTGAAAAAGTTGGCTTAAAGTCAACATTCAGAAAACTAAGATCATAGCATCTGGTCCTGTCACTTCATGGCAAATAGAAGGGGAAACAGTGGAAACAGTAGCTGACTTTATTTTTTTTTTTTGTGGCTTCAAAATCACTGCAGATGGTGACTGCAGCCATGAAATTAAAAGACATTTACTCCTTGGAAGGAAAGTTATGACCAACCTAGACAGCATATTAAAAAGCAGATATTACTTGGTCAACAAAGGTCCATCTAGTCAAGGCTATGGTTTTTCCAGTAGTCATGTATGGATGTGAGGGTTTGACTATAAAGAAAGCTGAGCACTGAAGATTTGATGCTTTGAACTGTGGTGTTGGAGAAGACTCTTGAGAGTCCCTTGGACGCAAGGAGATCCAACCAGTGCATCCTAAAGGATATCAGTCCTGGGTGTTCATTGGAAGGACTAATGTTGAAGCTGAAACTCCAATACTTTGGCCACCTGATGCGAAGTACTGACTCATTTGAGAAGACCTGGATGCTGGGAAAAATTGAGGGCTGGAGGAGAAGGGGATGACAGAGGATGAGATGGTCGGATGGCGTCACTGACACAATGGACATGGGTTTGGGTAAACTCTTGCAGTTGGTGATGGACAGGGAGACTTGGTGTGCTGCAGTTCATGGGGTTGCAAAGAGTCAGACACGACTGAGGCACTGAACTGAACTGATATGAAATTTGTTTTAAAAATTGCATCTTTTTTTGGCAGGGTAGTAGTAGGTTATAAAAATGAAAATTAAAGAAATAATATAGGATAAAAATTTAAAAAATTAAACATTTAAAAAATGATGATAGCAAAATATATCTAGGAATTTCTCTGGAGCTCTTGCGGGCAGTGTGGGGTCAGTTCAGTTTCAGGAAGTTTCTTTTCCAGCTTATACTTCCTCTCAAGGTCTATAGGCCCCTTCCCCAGTAGTCAGTGCTAACTACAGGGCTTTAATCTGTTGCACCTGTCACTTCCAAAGCGGTTCCCTGTGTTTATTTTGGCTTCATCTGTTTGCAGGTCTCTTCAGTGTCTAATTTCTGCCCTGACACAAGGGGGCTGTGGCGGTCACTTATTTAGGCTCACTTGTTCAGTTGTGCTGCAGGGAGGGAGGAGCTCTGCAAACAATCATCACTGGCGTGTGTGGGGAGCGCTTGCAGTGTCTGGGCCACACTGGGTTTGCCCCCGCTCACGGCATGTGTGCTTTCCCGGTCTACACTGCTCAAGCTCCAGGTTGCTCTGCTGGGAACTGTCTAAAGCCGGCCCTGGGTTGCGTGCACTTCCCAGGTCTAAGCTGCTCAGGTTCAGTTTCTCAGGTACTCCACAAAGGCACAGACTCGGTTGGGCCTGCGTTTTGTGCCCTTCCCAGGTCCGAGCAGCTCATGCGACCAGGTGCTTGGTGAGCGCAGTCTACCCAGGTGGGCGATGCATCTTATCACCTCCCCGGTCCCAGCTGCTCGGTTCCCCGGGTGCACAGCAGGAGCACCATCTCAGGTGTGCTGTCTGTCTCCTCTGGGGAGCTGATCTCCGGCTGCGACTCTCCTGGCAGACGTCAATCGCCCAGGATCCCAGGAAGACTTGGTTAGCAACTGGGAGCCTGCTTGCAGTTTGGTGGAGGATGCCGTCTCTGGGGCCGAGATTGCCCCTCTCCTTCTGGCTCTGGCTGTCACCTGCCTGCCTCTCTGCCTCCGGCGGGGAATGGGCTGGTCCACAGCCGGCTGGCTCTCCTGTAGTATTCGCTCAGTCCTTAGTTCTGTGAGCGGGCCGGCAGTGCCTTAGGTTAGAGCTTTTCCCAGAAAAGTTTTCTCTCTCTCTCTTTTTTTCTGTGTCTCTGGCTATCCCACAGTTTGGGTTGCTATCTCACGTTAGCTCCCTCAGATTGTCCTCAGGGCATTCAGGCCCAGTCCTTAGCCTAAGCAACGCAGCCTGCTTGCTGGTGGTGGACGTGAGCGTCTGGGCTACTTTTCCGCTGGGAGTTGCGGTTAGGCATGTAATCTGTGGGTTTTATTTATTTATTTTTCCACCCTGTTATGTTGCCCTCTGAGATTCCAAAACTCCCCACAGACCCACCGGTGAGACGGTTTCCTGGTGTTTGGAAACTTCTCTTTCACGACTCCCTCCCCGGGATGGGTCTCCATCCCTAACTCTTTTGTCTCTCCTTTTATCTTTTATATTTTGTCCTACCTCCTTTCGAAGACAATGGGCTGCCTTTCTGGGTGCCTGGTGTCCTCCACCAGTGTTCAGAAGTTGTTCTGTGTAATTTGCTCAGCGTTCAAATGATCTTCCAATGAATTTGTGGGGGGAGAAAGCAGTCTCCCTGTCCTAGTCCTCTGCCATCTTAGGGCTGCTCCCTATCTGTAGACTTTCTAATGATGGGTATTCTGACCAGTGTGATGTGATACTTCATTGTAATTTTACTGTGAAACTTTCTAATGATTAGCAAGGTCTAATATCTTTTCATATGATATGGGCTATTTGTATTTGACTATTATTTTTAATTCTGCACTGCTTCTGCCAGCTTCTTACTTTCAGACCTTGCTCTCAGATTCCAATCTGCATTAAACTCCAGGGCTGAACTCTCTTTCCTGTGGCTGATTGTCGGTGCTCTCCAAAGACCAAGCAATAATTACACAGCCCTGGCTCTTCCTGCTACAGTTTGTTTTGTAACAGTATTCCACCTCTACCCATCCAGCTTGAACCCTGGGGCGCAAATCCCGTCAGAAGTGTGCGCTCTTGCCAGCTGCTTGGGGGGCTGGGACAAGGGTGCTGTATTTAGGAGTTATGTGATGGAGACATAGATGTTTCTAAGGAAGCTTAACTGATTAGCCCAGTGAAGCCTTAACAAAATTGGAGCCTGCTACGGTTACTGTAGGAAATACGTGCTCACAAAATCACTTCCTACTTTTCCATGCTGAGTCATGTCCTGCTTCTTTCATATTCTCAAGTCATAATAACTATCGTCAGTGACACAAAAACATTTTCCTAATTAGAGAGTTCTACACTCTTGAAGACAAGTTTTATGTTTTAGTTCAATTCTAAGAGAAGAAGCAAGCCGTTAAGTTTTGGGGACTAAATCTTTCCATTCCCCGCAAGCCTTTACAGCACCCCCACTGGTCTGTGAGAATTAGGGCAAATTCCAAACCTTTCTTTGCCTTAGTTTGCTCATTTGTGAAAGACAATTATGATGCCAAACTTACCATTTGTTGTGAGAAATTCCTGTGATAATGGTACAGAGGGTTTACATAGCTGATTTCTTTTTTGTAAGCTTTCTTCAACTTAACTTCATTTTACTTCCAGAGAGTATCTTATCTTTTTCTTAATTGAGAGGGAAATATCTAAAAAAAATATAGTCAATCAGTTGAATTGTAATTTCCATCTCAAAATGTTCCTTTATGTCCAGTCTTTCTCTGCCCCTCTGTAATTTTGAGGTCACTCTGCTACCTTCTTTTAGAACTTGATCCTGGAAGTGTGATGTTTTTGAAATACTAACCAGTGCTGTTGTTTTTCCCTCGGATACTTTCTTTTCTATCTTTCTTTCTTCCTTGCCTCCTTAAAAATAACAAGCCCATACTCACTGTCTCAAGAGTGGGAGAAAGGTCTGAGCCTTCTCTTTTCCTCTTAAGCATTGAAGGAAGAAAGAGACCTAGATCGAGGTGGCTTGAATAGTAAGGAATGTAACTTCTCACTGTTTACCTCCCTCACCACTAAGGATTGCTTGGGTTGTCAGAATACAGATGGATAAGGAAGGGCAGGAAAGCTGGGGAGTTTCTAAGGAAAGTCATGCATCCTGCTCTGGGTCAAGTCCAGGACTTTGGCAATAGCTCCAGAAAACTTGTGTGACCCGAGAGCAGAAAGGGCCTATAACTCATTTCCCTTTAGCGCTCTGGGTAGGTAGTGAGACAATAGAGAAAAATGGCTCTGTGGTATAATTCTAGCCAGGTGGGACACCTCATAGAGTGTCTCATGCTTTTGTGAATTGTGGTGAGGGTAGTTGCCAATGATGTCTTTGCTTTAAAGAATGGTGCAGAAGGGACAGTGCAGGCAGAAATCAAAGGTTATGTTTCCAGGTTCCCAGATGGACTAGCCACCACAGACAAGATGTGATCATGGATGGGTCAGCAGGCACCGGTGTGGGGAGATGACTTAGAGGTTGGAATGCAAGTGCTCTTTCAATTCTCCATCCCTACTGCAAACACACAAGACACATAGGCACACAGACACACACGTGTCAGCCTTGCCCGTGTACATCAACCATGTACATATACATGCATACCTTAGCACTAGGTAAGATTCCAGAATTTAGATGAAAACAAACTCAGGGGAAATTAGATTACATTTCTACTACTGAAGAATCAGAGAGATTGGATTCTGGAAAAAATAAATTCTGTTTCTTACACATCAGGCTTTGTAGACTAAGATATATATCTGCCACAATTTATTAACTATCCTTTCTTTCTATTTATTTCTCTTTTACCTTTTTTTTACTGAGATATAATTGACATCATCACCACAATAACCATCTGTCACCATACATAGTTACAAAATATAGAAATTTTTTAATTTATTTTTTGTTTCTTAAAAATTGAGGTATAGTTGATTTACAGTATTATGTTAGTTTTAGGTATACAGCTTAGCAATTCAAAATGTTTATAGATTATACTCCTTTTTTAGTTTTCAGAAAATATTGACAATTTACTCTTGTAGTTCATTTACTTTATACATACTAGTTCATACCTCTTAATCGTGTACCCCTATCTTGTCCCTGCCCACTGCCTTCTCTCCATTAGTAACCACTAGTTTGTTCTTTATATCAGTAAGTCTGTTTCTTCCTTTATTTCTTTCTTCCTTTCGTTCTCTCTTCCTCCCTTCCTTCTGTTCTCTCCTTTCCTCCCTCCTTGCTTCCTTCCCTCCCTCCCTCGTTCCTTTCCCTATCTCCCTCCCTCCTTTCTTCCCCTTTATCATTTTGCATTATCCATCTCTGTCACTTTCCACATCTTCTTTCCTCTTGGTTTATGTACATACTCAGGACTTTTCTAACACTGATGCCAAAAAATTGTAAAACTCAGGACCTCTACCTTATTAATACTGTCTGTTTGGAGCCCACCAGACTTCAGATAACCTCATTATTCTGTTAGCTCCTGTTTGTGTCAATTGGTATAGAAAATACTAGACGCCCAGATCCCATTTCATCTACCACTTAAGTTCTCATACAGTTTGGTAAATTTCCAATATTGTACTATCTCCAGTTCCTCCCCACCTCCTGAACTTCTATTGGACCTTTTGGAACTCATGAGACATCATAGTGAAAATTTTAAAGCATCAGCTGTTTGCATTCTTGTGTCCTTACGTTTTCAAGTCCATGTTCCAGTCGTCCCCTCCCATGCCCTGTATTACAGAGGGCAGAGCTCCTCAAAACTCCCCTGTTAGCTGGCTGCCAGCTAGATTCTGCCAATAGAAAGCATTGATGGGACATCAAAGGGCGACAGGAAAGGAGAGGCCAGGGCACCCTTCTTATTCTCCCCCTTTCAGTCTCCAGCAGGGACTACAGCTTCTCTTTGGCTCTTATTCCTCTTGGATGACTTTCCTCTGTGGCCCCAGTTCCCACGAATCCCAGTTCCTGCCAGGTGATCCAGTTCCTGGGCTCTGGTACCATCACCTCCCCCTCTGGGATCCCCAGTCAAATCAGTGATGGGCATACTCTTGCCAATCTCTGAGTTGCTTTACTGTACCTTTAGCTGTTCCAAGGGCTTTTATAACCAGGTCTTTGTGGACAGGGGTGTGGTGGTGGGGGGAAGGAGAGGGTGAGACAAACTGAGAGAGAAGAATTGGAACATATATATTACCATATGTAAAATTAGATAGCCAGTGGAAATTTGCTGTATTATGCAAAGAATTCAAATCTAGTGCTCTGTGACACCTAGAGGGTTGGGGTAGAGTAGGAGGTGGGAGGTGGGAGAAGGAGGGGACATACATAAATATATGGCTGACTAAAGCACAATCTGGAATCAAGAATGCAGGGAGAAATATCAATAAACTCAGATATGCAGATGACACCACCCTTATGGCAGAAAGAGAAGAAGAACTAAAGATACTCTTGATGAAAGTGCAAGAGGAGGATGAAAAAGTTGACTTAAAGCTCAACATTCAGAAAACTAAGATCATGGAATCTGGTCCCATCACTCCATGGAAAATAGATGGGGAAACAGTGGAAACAGTGAGAGACTTTATTTTTTTGGTCTCCAAAATCACCGCAGATGGTGATTGCAGCCATGAAATTAAAAGACACTTACTCCTTGGAAGGAAAGTTATGACCAACCTAGATAGATTATTAAAAAGCAGGGACATTACATTGCCAACAAAGGTCGAGCTAGTCAAAACTATGGTTTTTCCAGTAGTCATGTATGGATGTGAGAGTTGGACTATGAAGAAAGCTGAGCACCGAAAAATTGATGCTTTTGAACTGTGGTGTTGGAGAAGACTCTTGAGAGTCCCTTGGACTGCATCCTACCAGTGCATCCTAAAGGAGATCAGTCCTGGGTGTTCATTGGAAGGATTGATGTTGAAGCTGAAACTCCAATACTTGGGTCACCTGAAGCGAAGAGCTGACTCATTGGAAAAGACCCTGATGCTGGGAAAGATTGAAGGCGGGAGGAGAAGGGGACGACAGAGGATGAGATGGCTGGATGGCATCACCGACTCAATGGACATGAGTTTGAATAAACTCTGGGAGCTGGTGATGGACAGGGAGGCCTGGCATGCTGTAGTCCATGGGGTTGCAAAGAGTTGGACTCGATTGAGTGACTGAACTGAACTGAACTAATTCATGTTGATATATGACAGAAACTAACACAATATTGTAAAGCAATTATCCTCCAATTAAAAAAAATTCAAATAAAAAATAATGTTAGCTATAAAGAAAAAGAAAAAACATTAAAAAGAGCTACCTTGTGTGGGCTTTCTTCTGACCCAGTCCCTAAAATACACTTTTTTTTCACCTTCCTGCTCTGACTGAAACCAAGATCTGCCTCTGAGGATCCTGTTTCCTCAGCAGTACTTCCGATTTGGGACAGCTTTTGTATCCTGTTGAATCTACATGTGAGTCAAGTATCTGCTTGTTTCTTACTGCCATTTTCATACTGTTCTTCTTCCATTCTCTGTAAGCCATTTCAACTTTGAATCTCATTTGAATCTCAATCTCATTTAGACTATGTCATCTACTCTCCTTCCTCTTATCCTCCTTGGGTCATTCATTTATGGATGATATTAGCTACTGGCTCTTTGTTATTCTCTTCACTATGATTCCTGCCTTAATTCTTGGATATATGAACACTCATGTAAATGACCTCTCCAACATTCTGCCTTTTCCACTTCTGAAACTTTTCTCTGCTGATAATATCTCCTTCTACTCTACCTTAACTATCCATTTTCTTGGTGATATTCTGGGTCTTATTATTTTCAATAACTACATCTCCCTCAAAGTCTTAGTTCAAATATATCCCAGCCTCTGATCACTCCCTTTAGTGACCTGTATTTCCAGGTCACACTCTCTAGTACTCAAATTTCATCAGTCCCTCCATCCCAGCATGGTTTTCAGTTTATTGATTCTTCTGCCTTTTCAGTGCTTGTTACTCTCCATGCCTTTATTTCTCACTTTATCTAGATCTAATTCCATGTCAATTATTACTTACTCCCATGTATACACTTCAAATACCTCAAAGTGCCCTCTTGCTTTATTGTACTCGCTTGTCAAAACTCCATACCTGGTTAAAACCAGTTTTCTGTCTGCTCCACACCTGAATCTGAGCAGGTGCATACATCTGGGCAGAAATATAGCTCCGTGCTTTTTTCCCCTAAGATTGCTTTAGCAATTTGGGGTCTTTTGTGGTTCCATATATGTTTTAGCAATTTGTGAAAAAGGTCATGGATGTTTTGACAGGAGTTGCATTAAATCTGTGGCCAAAACCTTCAACTACTGTATTTACCACTTCACTTGTATGTACAAGCTGTCCATGAAGGCTGACACTGAGACCAAGTTAGCCTGAATGGAGAGGCACCACTATGCCAGAGGCTTGGGTTGCTAACTCCAAATCTGGACATGAAGAGAATTCTATTTAGAGATCAAGGACTGTTTTGTATATCGAATGTCTATTTTGTGCTTCCAAATGTCAGGAATAGAGAAGTTAATAAAATATGGTTCCCACCTCAAAACACGTATCATGTAACTAATGCATCTATGAAATGGGCACGTGACAGTTTTGCCTCTTCAGTCAGCATATTTTATGAACACCTGGTCGATCTCTTTAGGATGAGTAAGCCACAAGTGCACTCCTTTTTGTCTAAACCACTAAATTAAGTTAATTCATACCATATGTTAGCTACTCATAAAAATACCACCAGAAGCTAGGATAAGAATATAAATATTTGATTCCTTTAAAGATTCATTTCCAAGTTTTCTGAGTAAACTGTATGGTTAATAAAGAAAATAAAAGAACAAGATGGCAAAGGAGTGGGTGGACGTGGAGCACATCTCTCTCCACAGATACATCAGGAATCCACCTTCAGACACAGAAGGGCATGCAGAACAGCAGTTGAGACCAAACTGGAGTACCTGACCAGTGGGAAGGAATATACAGAACCACACAAATCTCGGTAGCATGAAGAAACCAGGGGGAAAAACAGGAGTGTTAGGAGAACTGGACCTGCCCTCAGCGGGTGGGGGAACTGAAGCAGGGGTCCTATCCCCACATCAGGGCAATTGTCTGAGTCAGAGGAGAAACATTTAAGGCTGAGAGTGAAACAGATGATCTGTGGCCTAAATGGAATGAGAATCAGATGGTCCTTGCCACAGCCATGCATACCCCAGACAGGGACGAGGGTCCCCTGGACGGCGCAGCAGCCTAGAGCTGGAGTTTGAGGAGTGTGGCCCAGGGTGCGGGCTGCTGTTGACTGTGGAGAGATGGATCGAGGGAAGGCGAGGGGGGAAATTGTGAGGGGAATTGCCTGTGGAGGAAAGCTGGGTGGCCATGGAAGCAAGGCGATGCTGCTGAGTCATGCGTAGGGGGTGGAGCATCACCATAGCTGCTCTCTCCCCACACACCAGCGACAGCAGCTGAACAATAGAGAGGCTGGCCCATCAAACGCCTGACTCACTGAACTACGAAGCAGGACCCCACCTAGGGTGCTCCTTTAAGTGCCTGACATGCTTCTCTACAGAGTAGGACCCCAGCGAAGGGGGTCCGTCTATGTGATTGACACGATGAACAATAAAGACGGACCCCAGGCAAGGGATCCCTCTAAGTGCCTGAACAGGCGAAGCAGCGGAGAGAGACTGGCCAAAGAGTTCTTCTGATCGCCAGCTACAAGAGCCTCGAAAAAAGACCCTGATGGGGCCATAACTCCTGCGGCGGGGGCAGTCCGTGTCCCTGCACACTTGGCACCGCCAGGGTCCCCGCAAGCCAAGCAGCTGTGCCGGCTTCACACTCAACTCTCACTGGGGCAGAGCTGCCACAGGCAAGAAGAGCCTTACGTCTTTGTGTGCAGGGTCGCTTCGGTCGTGTCCCACTCTTGTGACCCTGTAGACTATGGCCTGCCAGGCTTCTCTGTCAGGGACGGGGGGGTTCTCCAGGCAATAATGGTGGAGCATATTGGCCAATGCTAGTTGCCAGACCGTTCTAGAGCACTATATTTTCTGCTGTTCTAGCTATCAACTCCCCTGAGTACCTGGTGTCGCCAGAACCCCTGGGATCCAAGCAGCTGCGCCACCTCTGAAAGAGGGGACAGACAAGACATGATCCATCTTGAAAGCATGACTCTATCTTAGGCTGGACTGTGAACGCTGGGTGACCTGCATGGTCACCCTTCCAATGGACTCTGAACTCTGCGCCTGGTGTCCATGGAAACAGCATACCGGTGGAAAACCAGACCCCCCCCCCCTCCGCCGGATGGAAGAGCCTCAGGACTTGTACCTAGACTCTCCGTTGCCTAAAATAATACTCTAATTAGCCCTGTAACAGAACGGAGTCATAAATATTATGCTTACTGGGGTATGACCACAGGCCTATTGACAATTGTACACTGTTAACTACCTAGGCTTAAGGCACATGAATCATGGATTAACTTTGATTTTATCTCTCTTTTCCTTTGTCCAGACTAGTTTCAGGGAATTTGGGGAGGTGGGTTTGAGCATGTACACTTAGGGTATATAAGGTTTTGGCAAAAACTGGTCAGAGTCCTTGGCTAAGAGGAGACTCTGCCTTGGGCCCGTGGGTGTAATAAACTGAACTCCACTACTTGTGATGTCCTTCTGAGTGAGTTTGTTTCCTGGAACGCATGGCTATAAAACCTCCACAACTGGCCCTCACAGGGGCAAGCCCAAGTCCTCCAGGGAAGCCTCAGGAGCAAGCCCCAGTGGATGACCCACATGTAGAGGTGGAAATAAAACCACAATTGAAACCCAGGGGCAGTGTGGCTAAGGAAGAAGACCCAAAACCTTCCCATCAGCTGTACAAGCTGCAGATTAAATCCACACGATCAATTAGGCAGACTCTGTGTCTTTGGAATATATAAAGGGTCATTGAGAGCTCCCACAAAAGAAAATGCACTTGTTCTGATAGCTGTGGACATTGGAAGCAAGAACACATAGGAGTAGGACCAGATTAGAATCTGAGCTGCCCCCACAGCAGGAGCAGGGATGAGAACAGTGTTGGAGGGCATCCTGGGGAGGTGAGGTGGCCTGTGGCTCCCAGTGAGGGAAAGGACTCTGACAGCAGTGACTCAAGAAAAACATTTACTATTCTTACGTTTTGACTAGCTCTGTAGATTCTTTTGGATTTTTTTCTCTTTTTTTCCCCTTACCTCCCCGCCACCAACCCCACTGATGTTGTTGATTTTATTAGTACTATGAAATCTAATTAAGCTTTTGAGGTTTTCTTTTTTCCTTCTTAGTCATATTTTTTATTGCTGTTATAAACCTCTATGTCTATATTGAGCTTTTACAGTTCTGTGGAGTTTTCCTTTTTTTCCTCTTTTTTCAATTTTAATTTTTTAAACCTATTCTTATTTTTCTACATTTATTCTTTTGTTTGCTTTTCCTACTGTTCTTTTCCCCTTGCAGTTAATCTTTAATGTATATAAATCTTCTTTATCTATCTCTATTTAACTTTGCATATCTATTCTTTTTTTCTTTCTCCGCTTTCCTCTCAACATGTTTGTTAGTTTTATTTTCATTGCTTTATTCCCCAGTTGGCACCTTGCTTTAGTTTTGTTTTCCAGTTTTTGCTTTACTTGGTTTTGTTCTGGTAGATATAATTTTTGGTTTCTTTTGTTTGCTGGGTTGATCTATTGTACTTTTTTGTTGTTGTTGTTGGAGTGTTTTGATTTTGCAAATGGGTGTATGTGTATATGTGTATATTCAGTCATGCTTTTTATTATTGCTATAAATGTCTGTCTCTATGTTGGGCTTTTGCAGTTCTGTGGAGTTTTCCTTTTTTTCCCTTCTTCCATTTTTTTTCCTTTTTTTAAAAATAATTTTAATTTTTAACCTTTAAAAAACCTATTATATTTTTCTACATTTATTCCTTCATTTTCCTTTCCTACTGTACTTTTCCCCTTGCAGTTAATCTTTAATGTATATAAATCTTCATCTACCTCTATTTAACTTTGCATATCCTTCTATCTTTCTTTCCTCTCAACATATTTGTTAGTTTTGTTTTCATTGCTTTATTCCCCACTTGGCACCTTGCTTTAGTTTTGTTTTCCAGTTTGTGCTGTAGTTTTGTTCTTAACTGGTAAGTATAATTTTGATTTCCTTTGTTCAGAGTCAATCTATTGTACTTTATTTTTGTTGGACTATTTTGACTTTGCTCATGGGTGTATACGTATATGTGTATATTCCATTATTTTAATATTATTTGCCTGATCTTGTAACTGCCATTTGCCTGGGGATCATCTGTCATTTCTCATTTTTGGATATTTGTTTTAATCCAACTTAATGCCATAACAAACCACTTGTGGAATATTTGTTCCTGACCAGAGATCATGCCCTGAGCCTTTGGAGTGGGAGTCCTGACTCCAAGACCCTAGACTGCCAGAGAACTAACCTTAGGGAGTATCAAGTAGTGAGAATTCATATAAAGGAAACTTTCCACTTGGCTACATGACCCAGCATCTCCCAACCACCAGTAGCACCCTGTGCAGGATGTCTCATCTAAACAAAAAACAAAACAAAAATACAAACCCAGTCATGAGCAGACAGGAATACCGCCTCACCCAGCCTTGCCCATCAGAGGAAAAACAAACAAACAAACAAACAAAAAAGCTCAGCACGAATCTCACCGTATAGGAAGCTCACACAAACCACTGGACCAACCTTAGGAGGGCAGAAACCAAAAGGAAGAAAGAATTCAACCTTGAAGCCTGGGAAAAGGAGACCTCAAACACAAAAGTTAAAAAAATAATAATGAAAAGGCGGAGAAATACTACACAGATGAAGGAACAAGCTAGAAACACAGAAGTCCAAATAAATGAGGAGGAAACAAGCAAACTGCCCGAAAAGGAATTCAGAGTAATTATGATAGAAAGGATCAAAAACCTTGGAAACAAAGTGGAGGAAATGCAAGAACAAATTAACAAAGACCTGGAAGAATTAAGGAATAAACATACAGAGACAACACAGTTACGGAAATCAAAAATACTCTAGAAGGCATTAATAGCAGAATATCTGAAGCAGAAGAATGAATCAGTGAGCTGGAAGATAAAACGGTAGAAATTCTGAAGAGCAGAATAAAGTAAAAAGAATGCAGAGAACTGAGGATAGTCCCGGAGACCACTGGGACAGTATCAAACACACCGACATTTAAATTATAGGGGTCCCAGAAGAAGAAGAGAAAAAGAAAGGGTATGAGAAAATTTTTGAAGAGATTATAGTTGAAAATTTCCCCAATATGGAAAAGAAAATAGTCGATCAAGTCCATGAGGCACAAAGAGTCCCATACAGGATAAGCCTAAGGAGAAACAGGATAAGCCAAGGCATATACTAATCAAACTAACAAAGACTAAATTGCAAAGAAAGAATATTAAAAGCAGCAAGGGAGAAGCAACAAGTAATATACAAGGGAAACCCCATACGCTTAACAACTGATCTCTCAGCAGAAACTCTGCAGGCCAGAAGGGAATGGCAGGATATATTTAAAGTATTGAAAGGGGGAAATCTACGACCAAGATTACTGTACCCAGCAAGGATCTCATTCAAAATTGATGGGGAAATAAAAAACCTCAGTAAATTTAAGATAAAAGACAAAAGAGAATTCAGTACCATGAAACCAGTTTTATAACTAATGTTAAGGGGACTTGTATAGTCAAGAAATACAAGAGAAGAAAAAAGATCTAGAAAATCAATCCCAAACAATTAAGAAAATGGCAATAGGACATATATATCAATAATTACTTTAAATGTAAATGGATTAAATGCTCCAATGAAGAGACACAGACTGGCTAAATGGATACAAAAACAAGACCCATATATATGTTGCCTATAAGAAACCCACTTCAGACCTCAAGACACATATAGCTTGAAAGTGAGAGGATGGAAAAATGTATTTCATGCAAATGGGAAGCAAAAGAAAGCTGGAGTAACAATCCTCATATCAGACAAAATATACTTTAAAATAAAGATTACAAGAGATAAGGAAGGACACTACATAATGATCAAGGGATCAATCCAAGAGGAAGACATAAGAATTGTAAATATCTATGCACCCAGCATAGGAGCACCTCAATACATAAGACAAACACTAACAGACATAAAAGGAGAAATTGACAGTAACACAATAATAGTAGGAGACTTTAACAACCCACTCACACACAGATCATCAAAACAGAAAATGAATAAGGAAACACAAGTCTTAAATGGTACATTAGATAAGATGAACCTCATTGATTTCTTCAGGATATTGCATCCAAATGCAGAAGAATATACCTTCTCAAGTGCACACAGAACATTTTCCAGGGTAGACCACATCTTGGGTCACACGTCAAACCTCAGTAAATTTAAGAATATTGAAATCATAGCAAGCATCTTCTCTGACCAGAACACTATGAGGCTAGATAACAATTACAAGAAAAAAAATCTCCACAAACAAATGGAGATTAAGCAACGTGTTTCTAAATAAAAGATTACTGAAGAAATCAAAACGGATATCAAAGAATTTCTAGAAACTAATGACAATGAAAACATGACACTCAAAACCTATGGAATGCAGCAAAAGCAGTTGTAAGAGGGAAGTTTATAGCAATACAATGCTACCTCAAGAAACAAGAAAGACATAGAATAGAAAGCTAACTCTACCCCTTAAACAACTATAAAAGAAAAACAAAAAAACCCAAATTAGTAGAAGGAAAGAAATAATAAAGATCCAAGCAGAAATAAATGAAAAAGAAATGAAAGAAGCCATTGTAAAGATTAATAAAGCTAAAAGCTGGTTCTTTGAGAAAATAAACAAAATTGACAAGCCTTTAGCCAGACTCATCAAGAAAAAGAGTAGAAATCAAATCAACAAAATTATAAATGAAAAATGAGAGATTACAACAGACAATGAAGAAATAAAAAGATTATAAGAGACTATTATGAACAACTATATGGCAATAAAATGGATAACCTGGAAGAAATGGACAGATTCTTACAAAAATTCAATCTTCCAAGACTGAACCAGGAAGAAAAGAAATTATGAACAACCCAATTACAAGCACTGAAATTGAAGCTGTGTTCAAAAATCTATCAAAAAACAAAAGCCCAGGACCAGATGGCTTCACAGGAGAATTCTATCAAACATTTAGAGAAGGGCTTATTCCTATTCTTCTAAAACTCTCAAAATTTGCAGAGGAAGGAACAGTTCCAAACTCATTCTACAAGGCCACCATCACCGTGATACAAAAACCAGAGAAAGACAACACAAAAAAAGAAAACTATAGGCCAATATCACTGATGAACATAGATTAAAAAATCTTCAACAAAATTTTAGCAAACAAAATTCAGCAACACATCAAAAAGTTCATACACCATGATTAATTTGGGTTTATTCCAGGAATGCGAGGATTCTTCAATGTACACAAATCAGTCAAAGTGATATACCATATTAACAAATTGAAAGATAAAAACCACATGATCATCTCAATAGATGCAGAAAAAGTCTTTGACAAAATTTAGCACCCATTTGTGATTAAAACTCTTTCAAAAATGTGCATAGAAGGAACCTACCTCAACATAGTAAAGGTCATATATGATAAGCCTACAGCAAACATTATCCTCAATGGTGTAAAACTGAAAGCATTCCCCCTAAGATCAGGAACAAGACAAGGGTGTCCACTTTCACCACTATTATTCAACAGTTCTGGAAGCCCTAGCTACAGCAATCAGATAAGAAAAAGAAATAAAAGGAATGCAGACTGGAAAAGAAGAAGTAAAACTCTCACTGTTTGCAGGTGACATGATACTGTACATAGATAACCCTAAAGATATCAGAAAATTACCAGAGCTAATCAGTGAATTTAACAAAGTTGCAGGTTATAAAATCAGTACACAGAAATCACTTGCATTTCTATATACAAACAATTAAAAATCAGAAAAAGAAATTAAGGAATCAACCACATTTACCATTGCAACAAAAAGAATTAAATATCTAGGAATAAACTTACCTAAAGAAATGAAAGAACTGCACACAGAAAATTATAAGACACTAATGAAAGAAATCAAAGATGACATAAACAGATGGAGAGATATTCCATGTTCCTGGGTAGGAAGAATTAATATTGTGAAAATGACTATACTACCAAATGCAATCTATAGATTCAGTGTGATCCCTATCAAATTACCAATGTCATTTTTCACAGAACTAGAACAAAAATCTTCACAATTCATGTGGAAACACAAAGGACCCTGAGTAGCCAAAGCAGTCTTGAGAAAGAAGAATGGAGCTGGAGGAATCAACCTTCCTGACTTCAGATTATACTACAAAGCTACAGTCATCAAGACAGCATGGTACTGGCACAAAATCAGAAATATAGACCAATGGAACAAGATAGAAAGCCCAGAAATAAACCCACACACCTATGGGTACCTTGTGTTTGACAGAAGAGACAAGAATATACAATGGGTAAAGACAGCCTTGTCAATAAATGGTGCTGGGAAAACTGGACAGCTACATGTAGAAGAATGAAATTAGAACACTTCCTAACACCATACACAAAGATAAACTCAAAATGGATTAAAGACCTAATGTAAGACCAGAAACTATAAAACTCTTAGAGGAAAACATGGGCAGAACACTCGATGACATAAATTAAATCAAGATCCTCTATGACCCACCTCCTAGAGTAATGGAAATAAAAACAAAAGTAAACAAGTGGGACCTGACTAAACTTAAAAGCTTTTGCACAGCAAAGGAAACTATAAGCAAGGTGAAAAGACAACCCCCAGAATGGGAGAAAATAATAGCAAATTAAACAACTGACAAAGGATTAATTTCCAAGATATACAAGCAGCTCATGCAACTCAATGCTAGAAAAACAAACAACCCAATCCAAAAGTGGGAAAAAGACCTAAGCAGTCATTACTCCAAAGAAGACATACAGATGATTAACAAACATGTAAAAAGATGCTCAACATAGCTCATTATTAGAGACATGCCAATCAAAACTACAATGAGATATCGCCTCACACCGGTCAGAATGGCCCTCATCAAAACGTTTACAAACAATAAATGCTGGAGAGGGTGTGGAGAAAAGGGGATGTTCTTGCACTGTTGGTGGGGACGTAAATTGATACAGCCAGTATGGAAGATGGTATGGAGATTCCTTAAAAAACTGGGAATAAAACCACCATATGACCCAGCAATCCCACTCCTAGGCATTTACCCTGAGGAAACCAAAATTTTAAGAGACACATGTATCCCATTGTTCATTGCGGCACTATATACAATAGCTAGAACGTGGAAGCAACCTAGATGTCCATTGACAGATGAATGGATGAAGTAGTCGTGGTACATATACACAGTGGAACATTACTCAACCATAAAAAGGAATGCATTTGAGTCAGTTCTGATGAGGTGGATAAATCTAGAATCTATTATACAAGAGTGAAGTGAGTCAGAAAGAGAAAGATAAATATCATATTCTAATGCATATATACAGAATCTAGAATAATGGTACTGGAGAATTTATTTGCAGGGCAGCAATGGACAAACAGACGTAGAGAATAGAGTTATGGACATGGGGAGAGTGGAGGAGAGGGTGAGATGTATGGAAGGAGTAACATGGAAACTTACATTACCATATGTAAATAAATAGCCAATGAGAACTTGCTGTTTGTCTCAGGAAACTCAAACAGAGGCTCTGTATCGATCTAGAGGGTTGGGATGGGGAGGGAGATGGGAGAGAGGTTCAAAAGGGAGGGGATGTATATATGCCTATGGCTGATTCATGTTGAGGTTTGACAGAAAACAACACAATTCTGTAAAGCAATCATCCTTCAGTAAAAAATAAATTAAAAAAACAAAAGTAAAATACTTAGCTCTGCCATCTACTAGATAAATATATTTTTTAGAAAAGTAATATATGTATATGTACATGCTTATTATATGTATGTACTCATATATTTTAATCTTGAGCCTATCACTTTGCTTTTCTATACTTTATCAACTATAAAATGGGGAAACAAATGTCCTACCACACCCAGAGTTTTATGAAATTAAAAATGCATCTGCTAGTTTGATATTTAAAGTAGTCATGGGAAACATCCATTCCAGAGAAAATAGCCTCAACTCTTTGTTATAAATTCTGTTCAGTAAAAAATGTAAGTAATGTCTGCCAGTAAAACCCAAAGGTCATGGCTTGAAGGCACTGTTGGAGATTATCAAGTTATGCATTTAATCTAGCAATCTAGTAAATTGCAATAAATTTAATGGTAACTAAAAAAAGCAAGTCAGTCAGAGCACTTTACTCAAGACCCTGTAGTAATTTCAGTTCAGCCAGAGTAAAATCAGGATCTTTCCAATGGCCTCAGGAGTCCCTAGGACTTTTTTCTGCCCAACTTTATTACATTACTGACCTTAGACATTGCTCCAACCATCTTGGCCTCCTAGATGGTTCCCCCTTAAACTAAGTACATTTATACTTTAGGTACATATACTTTTCACTGGCTGTTGCCTTTGCCTGGAATTTCCTTCCAAATGAGTACCTTACCTCCTTAAAGTCCTTGCTCAAATCTTACTTTCATAATGAGGCCAGTTGGACTACTGGGTTTAAAAATTGCAATGTCCTCAGCACTCGGGTCACTCTCCCACCCTGTTCTTTTTCTTTTTTACCCCCATGGAACTCGTCACCTCTTAACATTCTGTATGATTTATTTTTTGTCTGTTTGTTATCTATCCAAGTAGTACATGAGTTCCATGAGGGTGGACTTTTATGTCTCCAGTAAAAAGAAATGTTCCTGGAACATAACCGTTACTCAATGATGATGACTAAAAGAAAAATGTGAAAGTTGGCACATAATCCTGGAATAATGTCTCATAACTCAGAGAAAAGGAAGGTCTTCAGATATCTTGGGTGCAAAAGTATATTCTCTCAGGATGGGGAGATTTCACTCCTCAAATAGGTGAAGTGAATCATTGCTATAAGTGGTGAAGTAAGTGACAGAACTTGGAGTCTCCGGCCTGCACTAGCTCCTGCAGCAACTCTGGGTACCTGCAGATCTCAGTTGAGCCGCTTAGAACGTGGTCTAGCCAAGGACTTAGCCAGAAGCATCTGCCCACCTTGTGCCTGGGACCTTGGTAAGAATGAAAATTTCCCTTCCATGAGGGTGGGGCCTATGAATCTTCATTTTAATTTAGCATCTTTGTAATTATCTTAAACAAGAGCCACAATTAAAGGGAAAAGTGGCCCAATTCATGTATGCATCAAGGGCATTAGTTTTCACAGGAAATTCATGTCCAGTCAGGGTTTTAAAGACATGTTTCATTGTTGCTCCATTTGCACAAGGAGGTGGAATAGGCTTCCTTGGCAGTGGGGAATGTTGAGGGACCGACTGCTTTATTCTTTTGATCTTGAAATAAAAAGAGTAATTTACCATAAAAGCAAGTTTATTCAGCAATATCAGAGGATTGCAATTCGGGACATGCAAATTATGGTGACCACGGGCAAGTCCAAAGAATAGAAGAGAAGGGCTCACTTTTATAGAGGAAAAAAGGAAGTTGGGAAGAATTGTTTCAAGGAACCCAAGGTGGTAAATGTCTCTCCATGGCTGAACTGTTGCTGGGAAGGAGAAATTCTTTCTTCTTCAGGCACCTTCCTTTTCAGGGATCTGAGTAGTTAGTGAAAGCTCCTCATTTATGACTCTATTTTAAATGTTTCCTTTATTTATTTTTGTAACTCCCGGTTTCTAGGAGGCTGTCTTCAAACTGTTTAAGACAGATGGATTTCAAAAAGCAATTAATTCTCAACATGAATTCCTTCCTGGGCATTCCATGGCTAAGTTTCTGCATCTTGTCAAAAGAATTTCTGAGGAAAAATGGAGCGATTTAGAACAGATGGCTCAGTGACAGGAGTTATTTTGGCCACGAGAAGTATCTTTCAACCCTGATTCTGAGCCAGTCAGGCACATTGCTTTTCTGAGAACACCCAAGTTTTTTTATGCCTTCTTGTTGCACTTCCTGCCACCTCCATATCCAACTTCTTATCCTGGGCCAATGTCTCAGTTAACTGGCAAAGTTATGTGAGACATTTCCTGCTCTACACTCAAATTGTGTCTTTTGTGTCTGTCTGGCTTTGCTATCTTTTTTCCCCATCTTTATTTTAAAGAAAAAAAAGGTCATGCAAATATTGTGGAACTATAATCTAACCTGCAGCATTTTACTTTCTTTAATAGGATCCTAGAAGAACTCATTAACTCAGTTGCAACATCCATGACCTTTTTCTCATTGTGGGTCTTCTATTTCTTCTCTCCTCTTCCCCTCATTCTGTTTATTCTCATCTCTTTCTTCCTCCTTTGCACTTTCTTGGGTAGCTAACTTTTTATTTCCAATGTTCTCTCTTGATTTGGGCCTTCTTTTCTCTTGAGCACTTTAGACTCATAGGATGTTGGAAGCAGCAGGTCCTTAGAGATCACCTGCTTCAAGACTCATCTTTAAGGTAAAGATGCTGAAGCCCAGGCAGGTAACAAGGTTTGCCCAGAGTCCACAGACTTCACAGACCAGGAGCCCTGGCCTCTGATCCCCAGGTCAGTCCCCTCCACAGTGGGCTTTCTTTCCTTCTATTTCTGTAACGTAGACCTTTCAGTTGCCAGCTCAGGAGCCACATTTAACCCGTGGGCAACTTTTGTTTGGCCTGAATATAAGTAAAAGGAAATCATTTGTCATAATTTAAAAATGGAGGATTTCAGAAAAGATCTGGAGGCGGACAGACCATGATTCCTGGAGCTGAGAGCCCCACTTCAAATCCCAGTTAGACTTCTTACTAAGTGGGCGTGGAAGAATTAGAGGAATATAGAGGAATAAATGGCAACATGTGTAAAGTGCACACAACAGTGTCTGGTACTTGGCAAGTGCTGCATGTGTCTGTCGTCATCTGCCTCTTATTTTTACGGTCACGCTGTTGTGAAGCTTGCTTAGAACCAAGCAGCTTATCCCATTTGTCTACCCTTCCTGTCCTCTGTGGGCGGCTCCCTCACACACCTGCGTGTCTTCCAAGCACCAGATCTCTGACTCTTGAGTTTTCCATCAGAAGTTTTAAGAGTAGTGAAGTTTTACAAGCTCACTCTTATCTAGAGGGACAGTCTGTCTGGAGTTTTTTTTTAAAGTATGAAATAACAATATTAAAGAAGGAGAAATGCAGTTGTGTTACTTCAGATATGTAGAATAGTGCTGCGATCAGGGCTTGTTGAGCTGGGCTTTTGATGCTCGGGTGGTGTGTTTCAAACTGCAGAGGTGGACTCATTAGTGGAAAGGGAAACCAGTTGAGGAAGGTGTGACTAGAATTTTAAAAATGGAATAAAGTAGATGTGTTTCATTTTGTTCTACATTATCAGGATGAAAAGTGTTTTATGGAATCGTTTTCAATTGCATATTTATGTGTGTATTGGGATAGGATGAAACATGCATTTCTTACTGTGAGGCTTCATCTAGAAGTTATACAAGCTTTCTAATTTTTAGATAATCTTGTATTTTAAAAAGATTAAAATAAAAATCTTGTATTTTAATAAATTTTAAATATATTTAATTTATAATTTAAAATATATTTAAGATTGAAATAAAATCTTGTATTTTAGTAATTATAAGATAATCTTGTATTTTAATAATTAGATAGGAATGATTCTTGGTTGGCAGTACTAATGTATTTAATAGGATACAACTAAATTCCTCTCTTTTCAGAAGACTTGTCTTTATATTATTTATTTGCTTAACAAACCACTTTGTCACACGTTCAGGGAAAATTCCATTAGCGAAGGATTGTGTAAGAGGCTTGTCATCCAGCAGATTTGTGGAGGTGTTCTAATCATAACATATTCTCAAAAATAATAATAACCTTGAATAATAAATCTTTTTTCTGGTTCTTATCCATGAACACGAGGAAGGTTTGAGACTATGCATAGCTTATACTGTCAGTATAGAGGAGAGGATTTAGCTGTTAACAATTCTTTATTCTTCTACCCTGTGCAGTTTCCTCATGCCATTTTAATCAGTGCTCACCAAGGCCGATATTCTGGCTACCTGGCAACAGACACTTTATTTATTTATTTATTTTTTTCAATAGACACTTTAAACATATTCTTTGAGCTGAACTTTCAAGACATCCTCTATTCTTCTTTGTGGCTCCAAGGCTTGATTTCACTTTTATAAACACAAGGAAAGAGGTCCTCAAGAACTGTTCAAGGTTGAACATGAGGCTACTTTAAACTTTCACACTCCAACTTGAATTCCTGGAGGTAGTTTATCCGAAAAAGTAGCTAACTATCCCCACAAATGTATACTTATTTCATGGAGATGTACTACCATAGTGATACATTATATGCATTATAAAACACATACAAGAGTAGGAGTAAAAAGGATAAGATGAAATAAATCAACTTTCAAATAGTGTTTAAATGATAAAAAAAATCTTGCCAATAGTAATATTTATTATATTTAATATCTTTGTTATTTTAAAACAATGTGATATTGAGAATCGAAGTTCTAGTTTTAAGTATAGTTCATTTCAGCACTTAGTTTTAGTGGCATAATGTTATAGGTGGAAAAGATACCTCACATTGATATACAGGCCCTAATGAAGAAATATGTCATTAGCTGCTATTGCTTTATGTGATAAGTTTTAATCTCAATGCATCAATTATGCTAAAGTTTTATTAAAATTCAGCTTGTAATATCTATCTTCCCTTATGACAATCAGTTACTGTTTTAAAATTCATCAAAATGGATTCAATACATACTGAAGTATTTCATTTGGAAGATTTTTATTTGGGTTAAATAATTCTGTTCCTATATTTTAAAGTGTGCAGATATGAAAGTTATAGGTGATATACATCATTTATAGCAACACAAACCCATAATGCTGAAAATATTCCTTAGTATTTACTTTAAGAATCTTTTTTCTATAATTTTTATTGAAAATCAGCTACTGCCTTACTCAGACAGGTTTTGTTTGCTTATTCATTTTAAAAATTAATCATTAAGAAAAAGTCAGCAAATTTGGATCCGTTGTGTTTGTGGAAGAAAAAATGGATATCTTATCAGTAAGTTTGATACCTTTTTAATACTTTGCCATGAAATAATCAGGAATCTTAAGCACTGTAAAAGATTTTCATCGTTACTCTCCATCTCATTACAAAGTATTGCAGATATCTTGTTTTTATAAAATCAGTTGCATTAATGACATTGTGTAGTACTTTGTGCACTTCCGTTTCACTTTCTTTGCTGTAATTGCTTGTCTTTTAATGATCGAGTACATAAATTTCATTTGATTTGCTCTCTCTAAAACTTACTCCAATAATTTAAATTGTCATTATTTTTACTACATTCAAAGCTTTCAATCCATCAAGAGTTAGCTTAAATGATTTTCATTCATACATCAGAGAGGTAATTTACTAAGTAGAATAAATCTTTGCATATCTTTTTAGTTTAGTTGTTCACAAAGAAATTAGTGCTACATAAATGTTGTTATTGGAAAAAAAACTAGAGTATATAAGTATAGACATGTGAAAAATATATATTTTCATCTAATTATATAGTAAACCTCCCATACTGGTTCATACTTATTTCTTTAAATATGCAATATGTTTATATTTTCCAATAGTATTTTCTGACAAAAAATATATTTTAATTTGTAGCCATAATATTTCTTGTATTTTTATTGTAGGAAGGACAATCTTTACTAATGGTACATAGCTTTTCTTTTTGTGCTTAAGTCGGGAATTTAGTGTGTATTACATATTTAGTGAAATATTATGAAGGCCTGGGTTAAGTATCGCATGGTATTTTGAACCACTACTAAAAAAACTTTGACATTTGTAATCATGTTTCACATTAGTGTGTGTCTTAGTAATTATGATGGCTTTCAAACTATCATTAATGTTTCAAGGTACAGTATCTACTTATGGCAAAATAAATCTTTAATGATGGTGAATATAAATGTATATTTCACAGACTCTTCTTGATAATTTGAGTTATTTGGGGCAAATTCTTATTAGGTTAAATCGGTGACAACTTACTTGGAGTAAAAGTAAAAAGTCAGACATTGTCTTATTGCCTTAAATTACTTGAGGCAAATGGGCTTCCCAGGTGGCACAGTGGTAAAGAATCTGCCTGCCAATGCAGGAGATGCAAAAGATGTGGGTTTGATCCCTGGGTTTGGAAGATCCCCTGGCAACCCCCTCCAGTATTCTAGCCTGGAAAATTTGAGGCAAGCCATTCAAAATTTTTTCCATTACTTTATTATGGAATTTTGCAAATGAATAAAAAATAAAAGAGTATAATGAACCTGATGTGCCTTTCACTTAGTTTTAGTAATTATCACTGCATGGTATATCTTATTTCCCCTATATATATCTTCCTACTCACCTCACCTCAAATTATTGTAAATCAGTTCTCAGACAATGTATCCTTTGACTTGTGTATATTTCAGTATATACTTCCAAAAATGATTATAATGTTGAACACATTAAAATTAATGATACTTTAAAATGTTATTGAATATTTAGTGTTCACATTTCTGCTATTGTTTTATAACTTCATTTTTATTTTTGAGATTAAAGTAATATGTTGAGGATACATTTGGGGAGTAGATGCTGCAGTCCTTTCTGTTTGACTGATTTAATGTGGGAGAAAAGAGAGAGTTTGAAGGTAAACATTTTCTGGGTGAGGGAGGGTATTGTATGCTGACATGAGGAGAAATGTAGAGGTGGTGAGTGAGAAAATGAAGACCTCAGTCTAAGATGTGTGGAGATAACAAGTTGACATGTGGATGAATAAACCCAGAACTCATAAAGGAGGCATGACTGAGATATAGAAATTTGGGAATATATGTGGCAGAGATAATATTTAAAACCATGAGAATAAGAGGCAAAACAAGATAAGACTGTAGCATAAGAGAGCTCAGAACTAGGATTGGCCAATTCTAACTCCTTAAAGAGAATGAGAAGGTCTATGCAGAAAAATCAAGGGTGTGTGCAGAGGAAACACTGAGAGAGATGGTTCCGGAAAGCAATAGGGGTCAACAGTGTTGGGTGCTGCAGGGATGTTTTATGAAATGAGAATGAAAAGTCCCTCAGTTATTCTGAGACCCTGGGGCTCCACTTGCATAATTTCTACTGCTGAGAATTTATTATCACCTAACATACCTGAGTCTCAGTTTAACCATCTGAAATATGGTGCTTATGAAAGATGGTGTTGGATGGTCGGGGTAAGGGGTGTTGGTCAGGAAGTGCTAGGCATTTCATCCAGCACTGTAAGTGGGTTAGTGTGAGGAAAAGGTGATATAAACAATTTTCTCTGTGTGTCTTTAGCTGCCAAGTCGTGTCTAATTCCTTTGGGACCCTGTGGACTATAGCCCACCATGCTCCTCTGTCCATGGGATTTCCCAAACAAGAAAGCTGGAGTGGGTTGCCATTTCCTTCTCCAGGGGGTCTTCCCAACTGAGGGATCAAACCCTCATTTCCTGCATTGCAAGTGGATTCTTTACTAATGAGCCACTGGGTTCTACCAACTCTATAAATCTGTGAGGTGTAAGAACATTGTACCTTATGGGACAGACAAAGGGATTTTCTGAGTCACTCTGTAAATTACTAGGTAAATATAAAGTGACATTTCTGTTTCTGAGACAATAAATGTCAAAGAGAATTTTTTCTGTGCACTGGTTGTGGCAGATTTAAGGCAGATGCAACCATGATGTTGATTTCACACAGAAGAATCTGGAGACAAGATTGTCAAGGCTGTGATCCCAAGTGTTACTGTGTCAGCATCTTAGGAGTTTCGAGGTCCCTAAGGCTTTAAGATTTGTTTACCTCTAGTGTTACTAAGTTATGGCCACTAGGAAACTCTGTCTTATCTTCATATCACAGAGCTATCTAGAAATAATGAATCCTCTGAAACCCCCATTTGCAGTTCAGGACCTGTATTTCCATCCCTTAGTGGGACTCTCAGAACCTCCCCCCATCCCTGTCATTTATTGTCAAATAGAGGCGGTGGAGGAAAGAGGAGGATGATCCCCATTCTGCGGGTCCTTGCCCTGGAGATGGTGCTGAGGCTCCAGCTGCGTTTTGGCACCTTGTGCAGGAAGAAATCAAATCCTCAAGCAGTGATCCCACGCGTTAGGGCAGTGAACCCAGGGTGCTTGGGATCAGGAACTCAGTTAGTGGGTTTCTCATGTGCAGGAACCTGATCTTGGGTCCTCACACAAAACCTCGTATGCAGTAAATGCTCAATAAGTGCTGTTAAAAGAAGAAGAAGAATGCCTTACCCATTCAGGCTGCAGTCATTATTGGGGAGGCAAGGCCAGGCTTTGTCATTGGCCTATGATGTCAGTTCCATGGGATGATTTTGAAGTTGCTGTCAATCACCCTGTCCCCCCAGTTATTACGCTTCTGGATGATTGCAATTCTACTTTTGGAATTCCACCAATAAAAAGTCTTGCTCTCTGACAAAATGCAAATGTGCCCAGGAGAGCAAAATTTCATCACCAGATTCATATATCTTACTGAATTTGAGTTTTTTTTGATCTCTCCTGAGAGGAGAGTTTGACTAAGGATATTGAGAAGAGAGAGAGTAGGAGTGATGAAGGGACAGGGGAATGGTAGCTACAAAATATCTGAGTTTACAGACACCACATTTGTGTCTAGAGCTGGTCCTGATTGGAAACGTCACAAGGCAGCTATCCAAGGATAATGTGTATTCACGATTACTCATTTTTTCCCACTCATTCCTTTATACTTCAACAGGAATACAGGCAGTGGGTCAAGTGCCACATACACAGGCAGTCACGTATTCTTATCACAGTCACACCTAGATGCACAAAGAGGACAGGAAACATTTTTAGTCTTGCAGCCCCACTTCCTTGCAACTGATGGATTAGCACAGTAACATGAGCAAGCACTGAGCCCCGGGCTTCAGGTGACACCTTCAATTAATGACATTCAGGCATGCAAAGAAAGATAAGCATTCTGGTACCAGGCAATTACAAAATTACAGACTAATGAATGCAATTTTGTTTTCACAGATTTTCCCATTTTGCTCTATAACACTGGGATCGACATTCATTAGCTCAGAAGGATCTAGGTTCAGGCGTGCCGGCACGGCATCAATATAAGGTAAGCTTCTGCATTTGCTAAATGTGTATGCCAGATTAGATGGAATTACCAAGCTTAATCTGACCTCTGGTGGCATTTGGTAATAATGAGCACACTTGGAGTATACCTAGAAGCTTTGCTGTGGGAGTCCTGCCATGTTTCGTTTTAAACTGGAAGAAACCTTAGAGATGATCTGCTTGGCAAGCGTCCCACCCACGGCTCCATTCTGCAGGTGAGGAAACTGAGGTCTGGAAACGTTGAGTGATTTGACTGAAAGGTTGAAGAGCTAACTGTCGGTAAAGACACTAATGATAGAATCCAGGCTTTTATATTTGCATGCAAATATGACACTGTCATCAAAGAAAAATCAATATGAAAATATGTTTAATTGTTGATAAGGATAAGCTGAGATACATAAACTTAATGGCTTTCTGAATACTGTGAGTCAAAATCATCAAGGCACTTTCAGCTCAATATCTGAATATTTTAGTTGAAAGCATGTGGAAACTCAGTCAGAATTACTGACTGCAGTTGAAACATTCTCTTTTTTTACGTTTGATACATTGATTCTAATAATATATATTTTTTTAATTAATTAATTTATTTTAATTGGAGGCTAATTACTTTACAATATTGTAGTGGTTTTGCCATACACTGACATGAATCAGCCATGGGTGTACATGTGTTCCCCATCCTGAACCCCCCTCCCACCTCCCTCCCCATCCCATCCCTCAGGGTCTTCCCAGTGCACCAGCCCTGAGCACTTGTCTCATGCATCGAACCTGGACTGGTGATCTATTTTAAATATGATAATATACATGTTTCACCGCTGTTCTCTCAAATCCTCCCACCCTCGCCTTCTCCCAGAGTCCAAAAGACTATTCTGTACATCTGTGTCTCTTTTGCTGTCTCGCATATAGGGTCATTGTTACCATCTTTCTAAATTCCATACATATGTGTTAATATACTGTATTGGTGTTTTTCTTTCTGACTTACTTCACTCTGTATAATAGGCTCCAGTTTCATCCACCTCATTAGGACTGATTCAAATGAATTCTTTTTAACAGCTGAGTAATATTCCATGGTGTATATGTACCACAGCTTCCTTATCCATTCGTCTGCTGATGGGCATCTAGGTTGCTTCCATGTCCTGGCTATTATAAACAGTGCTGCGATGAACATTGGGGTGCACGTGTCTCTTTCAGATCTGGTTTCCTCAGTGTGTATGCCCAGAAGTGGGATTGCTGGGTCATATGGCAGTTCTATTTCCAGTTTTTTAAGAAATCTCCACACTGTTCTCCATAGTGGCTGTACTAGTTTGCATTCCCACCAACAGTGTAAGAGGGTTCCCTTTTCTCCACACCCTCTCCAGCATTTATTGTTTGTAGACTTTTTGATAGCAGCCATTCTGACTGGCGTGTAATGGTACCTCATTGTGGTTTTGATTTGCATTTCTCTGATAATGAGTGAGAAACATTCTTTTTTAAAAATATATATATTTATTTGGCTGCCTCGGGTCTTAGTTGTGGCACTCAGGATCCTTGTTGCCTCAAGTGGGATCTTTCACCGCAGTGAATAAACTTTCTAGTTGTGGCCCGCATCAGCTTAAGTTGTTCAGTGGCATGTGAGATCTTAGTCCCTGGCCAGGGATCAAACCCGTGTCCCTTGCATTGCAAAGCGGATTCTTAATCACTGCAGCATCAGGAAGCCTATTCCTCATGGTGAATTTCTGTTTTTTTTTTCTCTCTGAATCTACTCTTTAGAACTATCATGACAATAACTAATACATGGGATAGTTGTGATGATTTAATTAGAGGAACATTTGGTCATGTGATTCAGTACTCAGTTCCAGATTTGGGGAGTGTTCAAATTGGGACAAGATATGAGTCTCTGAGTACTTATTTCCAGGCTTCAGTAAAATTGCAGGCAGTGTGAAGTAGGGAAAAAGAATGCAGGTTTCAAGTCTGAGCAGACCTGGGTGGAATTCTGGCTCGTCTCTGCATTAATTTCTATTGCTGCTGTAACACATCATCACAAACTGAATGGCTGAAACAGTACCGATGTATTCTGTGTCTCTGGAGGTTAGAGTCCCAGGGTGAGTCTCATGGAGCAGCAAGGTGTGAGCGGGGCTGGCTGCTTCTGGAAGCTTCAAGGGAGGATTTGTTTCTCACCTCTTCTCCTTCTGGGGGCTGTTGGCTTCCCTCGGCTGCTGCCTACATAGCACCCCACTCTCCGTTTCCGTGGTTGGTCGTATCACCTTCCTTTTAGTAGCCACATTTCCCTCTTATAAAGACACATGTGATTGCATTTAGAGGACACCCAGATAATCTAGGATAATCTTCCCAACTCAAGATTCTTAATTTAATCATACCTGCAATGTCCCTTTTGCCTATCAACCTCACAGGTTTTTGGGATTAGGGCATGGGCATCTTTTGGAACCATTATTCACCTGCCACAATCTCTTACCAGCTGTGTGATCTTGGTCTTATCATCTTGACCTCCTTCTTATAATTGGTTGTGAGGGTTAAAATAGAGGATGGATGATGTATCTAGCAGGCTGCCTGGTACTCAATAGACGCTCAGCAATATTCCCTATTTGTACCTTCATTTAATCAATAAATAAAATTTCTAACAGTATATTATGCACATAAAAGAGGAGATGAATTCAGTGTAGCCCAAGATCTGATTCTGGAAGTGAGATTACCATCACTAATAGTGGGCATCACCAATCCTCAAAATGTAGTGTTTCTCAGTCCAGCATTTCCAATGTGATGGGCTCCTCTCTCCAGCCTCCTGAATTATGCATTTTACATTCTGATTTTGGAAACTTGGCTACTTTCTTCATCTCATTGCCAGGCTCCTAGTTTGTATAGATAAAAACTTCATCACTGGTAAACAAATTAACTGTATTTTAAAATGATTATGTCCTGTGGCCATCAATTACATAATTCTAGCAGATGGCATATAAAGTGTGTGCTGAATGGAATGCTCACTATATTCAAGTTTACCCAATTTTACAGTTTCTACTCAGCCATGGGCTTGGTCTACCTGAGAGACACATGTAAAAAATGTTCTATTGTATTTGGCTCTGTATGTATTGCTTTCCTCCTTTTTTTTTTAAAATCATTCCTCTTTGATATGACTTAAAGAAGACAGCCGTAGTAGAACTCAGTTTCCTTTATTGGAAGTGACTCATTGATAGTCATTCTGAAAGCCTTACTCTGGAACTCTTCCTTGGTGATGCCATAAATTACAGGTTATGACCGGGCCGTCACCAAGCTGAGTAGTCTTCTTGGGTAGCATCAGTCAGTCAGTCAGTTCAGTCGCTCAGTCGTGTCCGACTTTTTGCGACCCCATGAACCGCAGCACGCCAGGCCTCCCTGTACATCACCAACTCCCGGAGTTTACTCAAACTCATGTCCATTCAGTCGGTGATGCCATCCAACCATCTCATCCTCTGTCGTCCCCTTCTCCTCCTGCCCCCAATCCCTTCTAGCATCAGGGTCTTTTCCAATGAGTCAGCTCTTCGCATGAGGTGGCCAAAGTACTGGAGTTTCATAGAGATCACAATTTTAAAGTTTCATGTCTTCAAATGGGCAGACTGTCTATAGGTTTCCCAGTGATAATACCACCACTTTGTAGGATACCACATATATAGGGTTCCAGACATTTCTGTGACCCACCAGGTCCCTGAAGGCATTTCTCCAGGGCAGAAACAGACATCTGAAAAAGAAAGTGAGGAAAGAAAGGCCTTTCAAAGATTCCCCTTACCTCCTCTAGTCCAAACACTATTTCTTATCTTGAAGTCCTATGGACACTGCTGTATATGCCTCTCTTTACCCTATGACGACCCTTTCTTTTTCAGTGTTGCTTACCTGTATTTATTAGACTTGTCCACTGGTTCTGAAAATAACTGGTTTATGGCTGTAGCCGAGTCACTCAAAGTGCGTAGATCCTATACACAGGAGAGAAGTGAAATAATCAGCAAAAATACATTAACATTCTGTGATTCTATGCTTTAATGATTTTGTCAGAGGAAAATGTTAACTTTTTGCCAATAAGAAAATCCATAATAAATCTTGAGAAGGAGGAATGGGTTGGATGTGCAGGTGGAATGGCCTTGAGAGAGAGAAGAGAAAGAGCAGCTCATAGAATCTGCACTGGTGACTCTGGCCTGAAATAAATTCACTGGGGCCTATCTCCCGTTTTTGCTTTGCTCTGAGCTATTTTCCATCTTTATCAGATGGTGATTAAGAGTTCCTCAGCTCAAAAATTCTTAGATTCTCTGTTACAGCATCTCTGCTTGACTTCTATGCAAGTTAGATCCCAGAGAGCACATTCATTTGTTAGCAACAGCTTCTGTCTCTTCTGTCAGTTCTTTGTGCTGTATTTTCTTTTTGTGCTGCGCCACAGCAGAAATTCTTGGCAAGAACAAAACTTTCTAAAGGTAGAGTTTTCAATAGGAAATACTGTAAACACAAAAGCATCAGTCATCGCTAAAACAACAACTTCAGAGTGTGTAGCTCTAGCCCTAGGCTTCTAAAGATACATCAAGGTATTGGTTTTTCCATAGTTCTGTGGATACTCTGCCCCATGAGAGAGGTATTTTCCAGCCACAAAAGCCTGCACAGATTTGCAGTTACAGACTTCGGGGAAAAGACCTTGAGGATTGCAGGCTACAGGGAAGGCTGAGCTGCAGTTCACGCTTTCTCCACTAGATGGAGGTAGAGGAGCGCAGAAAAGCATCCGTGGGTGGTTTATCAGGTTGACTGCAGCAGCTCAGGGGGAAGCATATCTGCCATTAGGTAACATGACAGGTTTTATCACAGACAGAATGCATGAATCTCAGGCCTTCGAACACTGGTGGAAAATGTTGGCTTGAGGTCTTAAGATTGTTGTAAGATCTTTTGTTCAGTTCAGTCACTCCGTCGTGTCTGACTCTTTGTGACCCCGTGGACTGCAGCACACCAGGCCTCCCTGTCCATCACCAACTCCCGCAGTTTACTCAGACTCATGTCCATCGATTCAGTGATGCCATCCAGCCATCTCATCCTCTGTCGTCCCCTTCTCCTCCCGCCTTCAATCTTTCCCAGCATCAGGGTCTTTTCCAATGAGTCAACTCTTCGCATGAGGTGGCCAAAATATTGGAGTTTCAGCTTCAACATCAGTCCTTCCAATGAACACACAGGACTGATTTCCTTTAGGATGGACTGGTTGGATCTCCTTGCAGTCCAAGGGACTCTCAAGAGTCTTCTCCAACGCCACAGTTCAAAAGCACCAATTCTTCAGCGTTCAGCTTTCTTTATAGTCCAACTCTCACATCCATACATGACTTCTGGAAAAATGGTAGCTTTGACTAGACGGACCTTTCTTGGCAAAGTAATGTCCCTGCTTTTTAATATGCTGTCTAGGTTGGCCGTGGCTTTTCTTCCAAGGAGCAAACGTCTTTTAATTTCATGGCTGCAATCACCATCTGCAGTGATTTTGGAGCCCCCCCCTCCCCAGAAAAGTCTGTCACTGTTTCCATTGTTTCTCCATCTATTTGCCATGAAGTGATGGGACCAGATGCCATGATCTTAGTTTTCTGAATGTTGAGTTTTAAGCCACCTTTTTCACTCTCCTCTTTCGCTTTCATCAAGAGGCTCTTTAGTTCTTCTCTTTCTGCCACAAGAGTGGTGTCGTCTGCATATCTGAATTTACTGATATTTCTCCCGGCAACCTTGATTCCAGTTTGTGCTTCATCTAGCCTGGTATTTCGCATGATGTACTCTGCATATAAGTTAAATAAGCAGGTGACAACATACAGCCTTGATGTACTCCTTTCCCTATTTGGAACCAGTCTGTTGTTTCATGTCCAGTTCTAACTGTTGCTTCTTAACCTGCATACAGATTTCTCAGGAGGCAGGTCAGGTGGTCTGGTATTGCCATTTCTTTCAGAATTTCCCACAGTTTATTGTGATCCACGCAGTCAAAGTCTTTGGCATAGTCAATAAAGGAAAAGTAAATGTTTTTCTGGAACTCTCGTGCTTTTTCGATGACCCAACACATGTTGGCAATTTGATCTCTTGTTCCCCTGCCTTTTCTAAATCTAGCTTGAACATTTGTAAATTCATGATTCACATACTGTTGAAGCCTGGCTTGGAGGATTTTGAGAATTACTTTGCTAGCGTGTGAGATGAGTGCAATTGTTCTATGAAGACCTATAAGACCATCTAGAACTAACACCTCCCAAAGATGTCCTTTTCATCATAGGGGACTGGAATGCAAAAGTAAGAAGTAAAGAGATACATGGAGGAACAGGCAAATTTGGCCTTGGAGTATAAAATGAAGCAGGGAAAAGGCTAACAGAGTTTTGCCAAGAGAACACACTGGTCATAGCAAACACCCTCTTCCAACAACACAAGAGAAGACTCTACACATGGACATCACCAGATGGTCAACACCAAAATCAGATTGATTATATTCTTTGCAGCCAAAGATGGAGAAGCTCTATACAGTCAGCAAAAACAAGACTGGGAGCTGACTGTGGCTCAGATCATGAACTCCTTATTGCCAAATTCAGACTTAAATTGAAGGAAGTAGGGAAAACCACCAGACCATTCAGGTATGACCTAAATCAAATCCCTAACGATTATACAGTGGAAGTGACAAATAGATTCAAGGGATTAGATCTGATAGACAGAGTGCCTAGGAACTATGAATGAGGTTTGTGACAGTGTACAGGGGGCAGGGCTCAAGACCATCCCCAAGAAAAAGCAATGCAAAAAGGTAAAATGATTGAGGAGGCCTTACAAATAGCTGTGAAAAGAAAAGTGAAAGGCAAAGGAGAAAAGGAAAGATAAACCCATTTGAATGCAGAGTTCCAAAGAATAGCAAGGAGAGATAAGAAAGCCTTCCTCAGTGATCAATGCAAAAAAAAATAGAGGAAAACAATAGAATAGGAAAGCCTAGAGATCTCTTCAAGGAAACTAGAGATACCAAGGGAACATTTCATGCAAACATGGGCACAATAAAGGATAGAAATGGTATGGACCTAACAGAAGCAGAAGATATTAAGAAGAGGTGGCAGGAATACACAGAAGAACTATACAAAAAAGATCTTCACGACCCAGATAATCACAATGGTGTGATCACTCACCTAGAGCCAGACATCCTGGAATGTGAAGTCAAGTGGGCCTTAGGAAGCATCACTAAGTACAAAGCTAGTGGAGGTGATGGAAATCCAGTTGAGCTATTTCAAATCCTAAAAGATGATGCTGTGAAAGTGCTGCACTCAATATGTCAGCAAATTTGGAAACTCAGCAGTGGCCACAGGACTGGAAAAGGTCAGTTTTCATTCCAATCCCAAAGAAAGGCAATGCCAAAGAATGTTCTAACTACTGCACAATTGCACTCATCTCACACACTAGCAAAGATCTTTGATTTTATGCAAAAATTATATTCCTCTGTCATCCTCAAATAGCAGTCCCTCCCTTTGCCTAATTTGGGCATTTTTTTCACTATTTTTGCAGTTGGAACTACCAAAGGCCTTTGCTTTTAGCGCACACCAGCCCCAAATCCCAAGGAACTCCCCACAGCAGGAGGGCTAGCAGCTGCCTCTGGGTAGGTGCCTTTCATCAGCAGAGTTGTGGTCATACATGGGAAGCTTTGGTTTCTCGGGGGTATTAATTTCTGCCTCTTACTAAAAGTCCCATGGTATAGAAATTCATAGAACAGGAAAATGATTTAGATGCTGGTTCAGGGCTTCCCAGGTGGCACCGGTGGTAAGCACCCGCCTGCCAAGACTGACGAGACCCAGGTTCCATCCCTAGGTTGGGAAGATCTTCTGGAGGAGGGCACAGCAGCCCATCCCAGCATTCTCGCCTGGGGAGTACCATGGACAGGCGGAGGTACAGTCCACAGGGTCACAGAGTGGAACAGGAGTGAATGGTTTAGGACACACGCACAGGCAACAAATAACAGTGACATTGGAATATTGACCAAGACTGAATTCACGCACAATTGGTAAGATACTTGAGTGCTAACTAGGATCCCAGCTTTCTTTTTCTTTCAACTAGTATTCCTTCCTTCCTTCCATTGACCTCGTCTGTCCTCATTCTTCCCCACTTTCTCTCTGTGTATGCCTCCCCCACCCTTCCTGTTTCTCTCCATCTCTCCCTTTCTTTCTCTTCTTTATGGTCCAGAAGACCTTGGATCTGGAGCCTGAAGGGCACCCTTCCAGCTCTGGATTCGCTCACTCTGCTTTCTCTCTGCTTTCACTGTGTTGTGGGTTTTACTTGGCCCTGTACTGAACTCCTCCTCTGACAGACACCTTGGTACCCAATCCTCTGTCCTCTGCCTTGGAGGTTACAGTCCTAGAAATGCAAATAGCCCACTTAAATAAAAGTAATACTGTCCATCTTGTTCCTAGGCTTCTGCCCCTAGAATGTATCTCCTAACGTGTAGATATTGTCTGGGTCACACCTGAACCTTTTCATGAAATGTAGGGCCAAATAAATAACCCTGGGAGTGGGAGGGAAAGGAAAGGAGGCGGGCAGAATGTGAGACATAGTCTCAGTGGGACTGTTTCAAAAAAGATAATATTTTGGTGCCTTCTATTTTATTTTAAAAACATGTATGAATTACATGTTAGACTCATGTGCATCCTTTTTTGTTTTAATATATTGAAGTGTATTTCGTTACCTTGTCATTGTGCAAAATTGCTCTAGGAAGGTTGATTCTGTTTATCCCGTGACTCTGAGTCCTTCCAGCCAAACCAGCGGTTACTCTTCACATTTGAATTTTTCAGTTAAGCTTAGATAGGAGCAGTGGTGAGGATGATAGGTTTTGGAGTCACACTGAACTAGGTTTATCCCAGCTCCTCCAGCTTACTAGTTGTGTATCCTTAGGTACAAGCAGGCCTCTCCCAGCCTCATTTTTCCCATCCATGAAAAGGAATAATCGTGACCACATAGAATTGTTGCGAAGGTTAAATGATAGAATGTGCACAGGAGGACAGGAAGTATAAAAGCACTTAGCATGGTGCCAACACAGAGCAAGCTGGTAAACATCACCAGTGTTAGGAACAAGTCGTTTGGATACTACACTGAACCATCCACATGTTCTCATTTGCTGCATGTAAACAATCTGGTCTTCTCAGTGGTACCAAGTTAAACATGGCTTTCTACGATGTAAAGGAAACCTAGAAAATATCAGAGTTGCTTTAGCGTTGTTCTTTGTGGTTTGTACTTCTCTCAGTTATTGTTGTTCAGTCGCTCAGATGTGTCTGACTCTTTGCAGCCCCATGGACTGCAGCACGCCAGGCTTCCCTGTCCTTCACCATCTCCCGGACCTTCCTCAAACTCATGTCCATTGAGTCGGTGATGCCATCCAACCATCTCATTCTGTCGTCCCCTTCTCCTCCTGCCTTCAATCTTTTCCCAGCAGGGTTTTTTCTAATGAGTCAGCTCTTTGCATTAGGTGGCCAAAGTATTGAGTTTCAGCTTCAGCATGAGTCCTTCCAATGAATATTCAGGATTGATTTCCTTCAGGATTGACTGCTTTATCTCCTTGCAGTCTAAGGGACTCCAAGAGTCTTCTCCAATACCACAGTTCAAAAGAATCAATTCTTCAGCGCTCAGTCTTTTTTATGGTCCAACTCTTAAAACCATACAGGACTACTGGAAAAACCACAGTTTTGCCTATATGTACTTTTGTTGGCAAAATAATGTCTCCACTTTTTAATACACCATCTAGGTTTGTCATAGCTTTTCTTCTAAGGGGCTAGTGTCTTTTAATTTCAAGGCTGCAATCACTATCTGCAGTGATTTTGGAGCCCAAGAAAATAAAGTCTGCCACTGTTTCCATTGTTTTCCCATCTATTTGTCATGAAGTGATGGGACTGGATGCCATGATTTTCGTTTTTTGAATGTTGAGGTTTAAGCCAGCTTTTTCACTCTGCTTTTTCACTTTCATCAAGAGGCTCTTCAGTTCCTCTTTGCTTTCTGCCATAAGGGTGGTGTCATTTGCATATCTGAGGTTAATGATATTTTCCCCTGCAATCTTGATTCTAGCTTGTATTTCATCTAGCCCAGCATTCCACAGGATGTATTCTGCATAGAAGTTAAATAAGCAGGGTGACAATATACAGCCTTGATGTACTCCTTTCCCAATTTTGAACCAGTCCATTGTTCCATGTCTGACTTCTCTCAGTAAGACAACCTATATAAATAAAACATTGTCATTTTGGAGTATGGAATGAAAGTGGAGTGAGAACACGGCTTATTTTTTACTCCCATAGCTTAACTTCTTGGTCCTGCAGTGATCAGGAGACCTGAAATTTGGCAGCTAGTTGATGCCAAAGCTTTTAAGGAACCTGGGCAAGATAGCATTTCAAGTAACACAGAAGAGGAATAGTTGGCTTTGGCTACAGAACTCAGTTTTAAAGTCTGGTTTCTAACCTCCTGTAATGACTAAATTCCCTTTATCACCCTGTGCTTCCACACAAAGCAGTGTTAGAAGCCAAATGAGATTCAAGGGCCAGCTTATACTTCATGTTAGCATAATAGATTCTGGAGGAGTATCTGAGAAATGGTAGTCTTAAATGATCTCTTGAATGAAGCTTATAATATAGAAATAGGGAAATGTGTTTTGGTTGCAACCTGGTTCCAGTTTGTGCTGCATTGAGTAGAAAGATGCTGCCTACATCAAACACAAGTTACCATGTAGGCACCTACTAACTTTAAGGCATTGCCTTAGATTCTCTGAAGTATAGAGAAATGGAACACCCTGGCCTGGCAGTTAAATACTTTACATATGAGTGGGGGAACAGCATATATTCCTGTAAGACTATATTTAACACAATCACTAATGTAAACTCTCTTCACATAAGGAGTCTCTTAAGCAATTAATTCAACCCACAAAGTATATACAGGTCCAAAGCATGTGTGTGGATTTGCTTGAACAAGATACGACTCTTGCACTTAACAATCTCATCTTCTAGGTGGAGGGAGGCACATACAGATAACTGTGATACAGTTTCTAAGAGAAGGTACTAGGTCTGCCTGTTTGGGTCAGGGGAAGCCCTCATCTGAGTGCCTGAATGGAAGCATGTCTTTGGAAGGCATGTGGCTGTTGCCAGCAGAATGGCTTGGAATAATTCTGGTGCTGCTGAGGATTGGCCCTGGAAATAGGGAAAGATGACTGATAAAGTCATTTTAGGTGGCTCAGTGGTAAAGAATCTGCCTGCAATTCAGGAGATACAAGAGAAGCAAGTTCGATCCCGGGGTTGGGAAGATCCCGTGGAAGGAAATGGCAACCCACTCCAGTATTCCTGCCTGGAGAATTCCATGGACAGAGGAGACTGGTGGGCTACAGTCCATGGGGTTGCAAAAGAGCTGCACACACCTGGCGACTAAATAGCAACAGATTTCACTTTAAAATCTGAAGGAAGGCCTGCAGGTCTCTGTGACTTACTGGGTGAAGAATTTGGGGAGAAGGAAAGGTTCATGATGACTCCAAGGCATGATCTGGGTGCCCAAAAGAATGGTGGTGTATCACGGCCACAAAAGGAGAACAAAGAGTGCCCAGCTAATACTGGCTTTGAGAATACTATATGTCTAGAGTTTACAGGTAGTCTCTGAGATATAATTCCTAAATATATATTAAGGAATATATTAATATCCAAGGCTGTTAGATTTGCATTAATAGATCTTTATTTTCAATATCCAGTGACAATGTCTAGCATGTTTAAATTTGTAACATTAAAGTGTACTTGGGAAAGGTGATCAGAATATGTTAGAAAGCAAGTTAGATTGAATTAAAGATATTTTTCAACATCTGCTCACAGAGTTATAAATCAAGGAGATGTGGAAATGCTAATTGAGTGGACTGAGAAAAGTGAAAAATAGAGTAATGCTCCCCAGAAGTTCTTTGTGATAGAAGCCATTAATTTCCCCCAATTTCCTTGACCTTATTATTTAAAAGTCTCTCAAATCTGTTTCCTTGCCTTTAATCATATTTCTCTGATAGAGTTCCAGTTTTCTTTCTTCATCTTCTAGGTTAATAGGAAATTTCTAACTTTCCTCTTTGCTTCAGTCTCTATCCCAGTCCATTTTCCTCACTGTTACCAGAGTGGTCATTCTAAAGGGCACAAAGCCATATCACACCCTTTATTTAAACTCATCCATGGTCCCTTTATTCTAGAGCATTTTATCACTCTTTTAGATTCTAATATCTGTACTTTTGCAGCTGACTTGGGTCCTAGATAGTTATATACACATTGATCTCCTTACTAAGTTGTGTACTTTTTGAAGCCAGGAAAAATATCTTTACTTTTGTATTTCCTGAGTCTAGTGCCATATCTTTCTTCTACTAGACTATCAATAAACATGAATTTGTTATGGACTTAACTGTGTTCTCCAAAAATTCATATGTTGAAGATCTAACCTCCAATGTGACTGTATCTAGAGACAGGATATTTAAGGAGGTAATTAAGTTAAGTGAGTCATATGGGTGGGGCCCTAGTCCAATGCGATTAGTGTCCATATAAGTGCAGAGATAAAGAACTTTCTCTTTTCATGCACTCACAGAGAGAAAATGCCATGTGAAGACATGGAAAAACTGTCATCTGCAAGTGGAGGAATTTCCCAAGTTACCAATCCCGATGGCAGTTTGATTGTGGGACGTCCAGACTCCAGAACTGTGGAAAAATACATTTCTGTTACTTAAGCCTCCTGACTGTGGTATATTGTTAAGGCAGCCTGGCTGGCTAGTACAGAGTTGAACTGGGGAGACGTGAGGTGTTGTCTCTAGAAGCCACTGCCATGAGAGGTCACTGTCAGCTCCTCTAGGGTGGTTGCTGATGCAGATCATCTCAAAGTTTGTGTGACAAAAACAGAGCCACAGGAACTTGGATCTTTGGCTGTGGTCTAGATCCTGATATTAGTGATTTGTTCTTCGATAAACATCTAAGAGAACATGCAGGAATTGTAAACAAATGCACTCACATTTGTTACAAATTGTAAACAAATGCTGTTCTTGAGTTGCTAAGTCAGGTCCAACTCTTTGCTACTCCATGGACTGCAGCATGCCAGGCTTCTCTGTCCATCACTCTCTCCCTGAGTTTCCTCAAATTCATGTCCATGAGTCAGTGGTGCTATCCAACCACCTCATCCTCTTTCGCCCCTCTTCTCCTCTGGCCCTCAATTTTCCCCAGCATCAGAGTCTTGTCTAATGAATCATTTCTTTGCATCAGGTGACCAAATTATTGGAGCTTCAGCTTCAGCATCTGTCCTTCCAATGAATATTCAGGGTTGATTTCTTTTAGGATTGACTGGTTTGATCTCCTTGCATAGTCCAAAGGACTCTCAAGAGTCTTCTCCAGTTCCACAGTATGAAAGCGTCAGTTCTTTGGCACTCAGCCTTATTTATGGTCCAGTTCTCACATCCATACTTGACTACTGGAAAAACCATAGCTTTGACTAGATGGACCTTTGTCAGCACAGTGAGGTCTCTGCTTTTTAAAACATGGTCTAGGTCTGACATAGCTATTCTGCCAAGGAGCAAGAGTCTTTTAATTTCTCTGTAAGAAGGGCTTTTAAAATTTCTTCTGCGATCCTACTTTTCCTGTACAGACTGCTGGGATGTAATGATCACCCAAGGAAATTTGACGTCGTTAGAAGAAAGAGCAAAAGGGTTGCTGGGAATCCGAGACTGTGTCTGTATGTGTCAGGACTCATAGGGTTTTATAGGCTCATGAATCGAGCCTGTGGCATCCTGATTTTGATTTAAGATTATCCACTGGGGAGCAGATTTTGTTTTGAACTTTGCTTAAACCTTCCTGAGCAAAGAGATCCTTCAGAAATGCACTGGAGTTTCCCTACGTGGCAGCACAGGACACTTGGGGGTTGGATGTTCCACGTAATTTACTGTGTGCTTTGACCGGACACACATCCCTGCTCTCTGCACAGAACAACAGTGTTCAGATAGGTGCCGCTGGCGATCTGGACTTCTGTTCTCTGTTTGGCTGCTGCTCCATATTCATTCTGAGAATTAAGATAGAAAATCAGACAATTGTGATGAAAAAAAAAAATAAGATTAAGCTGCCTCACAAACAATCTTCAAACCGAAAGTTAATGGGAAGTTTCAAAGCTGAGTCTTAAATTTGCAGTGGCCGTACGTTTTTAACTTCTGGGGTGTACTTCCTCATCTAATTTATTTTATCTATTTGGTCAGATTGTACATGTATGTTTGTGATGGAGCTCTCCTCTACAATCATGTTGGTGAGGTAACTCTATTATGAGAATAATACTTATTTAGATTTGCGTGATGTATAATTTTGAGTGCTTTCCCATCTTCTCTTTGAATTGATTTATACATTGGTAGTCAGGTTTCAAGTTAATACAAGATCAAGAATTGTTTTATATCACTCATCGTCTCGTGCTACACAGTCCGGCACTCTCCATATTCATTCACCTATGGTTTATTCAATAATTATGGTAGAATTTAGAGAAATAAAACGTCTGGGCATGTGTCTGATAGAAGACCAAACATATTCCAAAGATATGTTTTTATAAACATCTGAACTGAAAGAAACTGAGATAATTAAGAAAGCACATGGATCATACGGTTCTTTTGTTTTATGATTGTGTTTCCTGTTTAATTTTGCTTTAAAATTTGTCTTTGGTTGAGTTCCATCTCTCTTAAAGTGAATGAATATCACGTAACACAAGGGTGTTTGATCTCTTGTCAATGAGAAATTCTCAGAAAATTAGAACCTTTAGAATTACTTCATGCGATATATAATTGGGAAGTTTGGACAAATACAAAAATTAGTATTAAATACTTTTTGTGGTTTACATTTAACCTAAATTGAAAACTATTTTCTTAGATAGGATTGTTCAGAGGACACCATCATCATAACTTAGCTTATCCTTGAAAGTGCAAAATATCTTATTTTTCCATAATTTTACATATTATCTGTGAAAGGAAAAGTATGGGAAAAAATACATGAATTATCTATTTATCTAATTATCTATGAAGTATACTATGAATTAGTTTTCTATTTACTGTTAAAACAATTTTCTGTATTTTAATGCTTGTAACTGACTCTGAAAATGGAAAATAAAACAACTGTGTTGGTTTATTTTATCAGCCATTAAATATATTTTGTTGCCCGGAATTTGGTTTAATGCTAGTGGGAAGAAAAGCTACCACGAGTTAATTAAACTCTACATATAAATAAATTAAAAATAAGATTAATGTCATTAGTAGGAACATGTCCATGGTGTTATAGCAATTTATGAGCTCTCCTGTCATCTGTACTTCCTGTCTCCATAACAGTTCCTGCCTGTATTACAAAAATATTTGAAGAGAGGAGGGGAAAAAAATCAGCGATTGCTGCTCGGTTACACTTCAGTTACCTTCCTGCTCAGTTGCACTTCAAGCTCAATGAGACCGTGAAAGCAGCTTAAAATAGCTGTTTGGGTAGAAGGCAACCTTAAGGTTTGTGGATCTCAAACCAGCAGAAAGAGCAGGGTGAGTGCTTGTCAGGCAGTGGCCACCCGGAGGCAGTGCAGCTCAAGGAATCGAGGGAAGACGGCTCTCCTGGAGCAGAGCCGCCAGAAGCCTAACTGAGCACTCTGCTTTAAGCCAGCAACAGAAATGAAGATCTGAAAGTGTTCAAATGTGTCAAAGCTTGCAGAAAACCTCGGAAAGACAGTCTCTTGCCAGTTGCAGACGCTTGATTGCTGAGACTGAATCTTGGATATTTCTGAGTGGACCACTGATGAGATTGTGGGTCTCCTGAAGGCAGCTGCAGCCGGCCATGTGCTTCAGGCTCCTTGTGGGGCTCTGTGGGGCCTCAGCTTCCTTTCTTCCTAATCTGCGCTCTCTCCTGAGGTGATCCTATTGACCCCGTGGGTTTCAGTCTCATCTACACCCCTCATGGTGACCCCTGGATATAACTGCTGGCCACTTAGACACCCCCTTTTATACTATGTCTCACAGACATTGTTAATTCCATCTTAATTCCAACTTAACTTTAATACCCTGATCTCTGCAACATTCTCCTTTTACAGTGTTTGCCAGTTTACCCTCCAAACAGTCCTGGAACTCAGAAATCTGGGATCATTTTAAAACTCCTCTCTCTTCCTCACTCTTGATAGCCTTTCAGTCTTAGGGCCTGTTGATTCTCTTCTGGTCCAGATGTTTCGTTAATCTGCTCACTTTTACTGTGCCTTCATCCCAGCCCTTGATCCTGTGCAGAATTTCAGACATCATCTCTGTGAATGCATTTTTGCTCCCTTCCTATCTGTTCTCTGCAGCCTGAGTGACCTCCACGTTTTCTCTTCCCCTTGTCTCTGCGCCTCTCCACTCAGTCTCTGGGAGCCCGTCACACCGATTCTCTTTCAATTCTTTGTTCTTCCCAACTTCAAAGCCTTGGGCCGTGGCATTACCACTGCTTGGAATGCCTTTCCTCTCTTCTTTTCCTAACTAGCATTTTATCTATCAAACCTCACCTCAAACATCACTTGCTAAGGAGACCTTCCCTAACCCAGAAGACAAGGTCAGACCTTCCTCTTAGATCATTTGCTGCTTCCCCTGTGTTGTCTGTGTCAGACTTGTAATAGCTTGTTCACTATTTCCTGCTAGACTGTCAGTTCCTTGAGGAAAGAGACCATGACTGTCTTATCCATCAGTGTATCTTCTGTGCCGGCACAGGGCCTGGTAGAGAAATATCTCTTGATTCACATTTGTAAGATGGATGACCTCATGAGAATTAATGAGCTAACACACATAATATAATTCTTTTTATGGTGGCCATTTTGATAGAGTATTTTGGGTATGTAGGGATGGAGTGGGCATGCTTTAAGAATTTACCATGAAGGGTGGATGTGAGGCATGGTTAGAAAACGCAAACTATGTTTCTCCTGGAGTAATCTTCCTACAGTGTTCTAGGAAGTCTCACTAGCTCCTGATGCTGGGGTTGGGGAGTGGAGACAAGAGGGAAGATGCTCTTGAGAGTAAGTGTGTGGTTGGCTCACAATTTTATCTTACTGGGCTTCAGTTGGTTGTGATAAGAATAGTAATATGATGCTTTTCTGGTAAGTGGTCTGAGGTGACCTCTAAACATGACTCACTATTCACTTAACCCAGAAAACCCCACAAAATCATACAAATCAATAGGTTCTTCATGTTCACATTAAAAACACTCGTGAAACTTCCCCGGCCATGAAGGATGTGCCTATCTAAAAAGCCACCAAGCATCTGAAGGATTTGCTCAAACTCATAACTCAGTGGACATGCATTTGAGCAGACTTGAGGAGGCAGTGGAGGACAGAGGAGCCTGTTGAAGTCCATGGGGTCACAAGAGAGTCAGATGTGATTTAGTGACTGAACAACGACAACATCTGAAGGATGTCACTCTTCATTCCATCCTTACAATCGTGGAGTTGGTAGGTGTGCCCAGGCCTAACAGTGGCATTGGATGCAGTGTTAGTGGTGCAAAAAGAGTGCTGAGTTTTACTGCACATGCTCAAAAATGCAGAGAGTAATGCTGAACCTAGAGGCTTAGATGTAGAATCTTTGGTCACTGAGCACATCCAGGTGGACAAAGCCCCTGAGATGCAGCCCAGGGCTCACAGAGCTCATGATCGGGTCAACTCGTACATGAGCTCTCCCTGCCACATTGAGGTGATCCTTACTGAAAAAGAGCAGGTTGTTCCTAAACCAGAAGAGGTTGCACAGAAGAAAAAGACATCCCAGAAGAAGCTGAAGAGACAAAAACTTATGGCCTGGAAATAAATGCCACAAAAAGTGCAGATCAAATTAAAAAATACAGTAATATGAAGTAAAAAAAAATAGTCATATGATAAACAAAGGCCCTTTGACCCTTTTCCTGCAAGAATCTAGGGGTGGAACATACTTTATTTGGACAGCCTGGAGTAGCACCTTCCAATAGAACTGTCTGTGATAGTGGAAATAATTTATATATGCATATCCACTGTGGTAGTCATTACTCATATATGACTTCTGAACTCTTGAAATATAGTAAATGCTAATTTGAAACTGAATTTTTTATCCTGTTTGATTTAAATTAATTTATATTTAAATTTAAGCTTCAACTAATTTGATTTAAATTTAAGTATGGCTGACGTCAGCTGTGCGGGACTGCATGAGGTACGTCGAGAGTACCTGGGTTGTGCTGAGGCTGAAGATGGCTAAGTGCCCCGAATGTCTTGCATTGGAGCGCCTTGCATTACAAAGAAGCTGACAGGCTTTTATTTATATTGATGCTCCCTTTCTAATAAGCATGTAAAATCAAGTATTTCCAGAGAAAAAGTAAGTTGCAGGTATTTTCTCAATAGGAAAAGGTGAGGGGCTGTTTTCTAAGCCTCGATTCCTCTCATTCTTAGAGTATGCCGTCATATTATAACTCAATGTAATGGCTGTCAGATAATTTCCCATCAGATAAAGAGAGGCGCCTCAAACCTACTCCAAAAGTCGCTGCCACAGAGTACTGGGATTGGGATATCATCCTGCCCTTCTAGGATACCCAATAGTCAGTCCTCAGAACAAAGCAGCAGCTGTGTGCCTTCTGGAATCCCAGTGTGTCCCGTTAGTGTTGATAAAAATAACCCCTTGATGATTTTATGGCATGTTTTGTGACATCAAAGCACCCTACAAAATTGAACTCATGTTTCCAACACTTGTTCAAGTTCACTCAGTTGTTAGAACAGTCCTTAACCTTTCTCATGCAGAGAGTACGTGTAAAGTACATAACCTTTTCTTATGTACATGCAAGAAATACAAGCCCGTGTTTATGTGGTACGCCAGGGTAAGTGGACAGGCTGTGCGTGGCTGGAGGCAGCTGGCCCAGTGGCTTTGAAGAAGTCAGGCTCTGCCCACCTCTGCTAAGAGCTGAGGAAGCTGCGGACTCAGCACAGCTCTCAGGCTTTTTTCTCACTGGAATTGGGAAGCTCTGGGGACTTGGTGCTCACCAGGTCTAGGACAGTGCTTCATAAAGTTTAATGTGTATGTGAGTCACCTGGATATCTTGTTAAAGCGCAGATTTTGATTCAGTAGATGGGCACCTGGGCCTGAGATCCTGCATTTCTAACAAGCTCCCAAGAGATGCTAATACTGCTGGCCCACTGACTATTTTAGGTTGTTAGGTGCACAGATTTGATTTACAGTTTGGTCAGTTTTACATTGAAAAGTCTTTCTCCATCACTACAAAGCTTCTTCTTACTTTCTACCAACCCTGATATTATACTCTCAGACCAGGTAAGAGTGGATGAAAACATTGACACTAGCTCTTTCCTGGGGCTGGAAAAATAGCTGGTGGTCATGTGTTTGCATTATCAGTGGAAAACTGTATCAGGTTAGACTACAGCTCAGAAGCAGGCAAACACGGGAGTTTTCATTCGCTTAATAGTTCTAAGTCAATCCACTTTTAAGCCCAAATAAATGATTTTTTTAAACAAGGTGGAGTAACTGTGGGAATAACTCTGGACTAGGAAGGGATTGGGAGATGTATGCCTGGGTCGAATTCTCCTCTGACTGATTAATTCAGCATAGGGGAGACATGACATTTCTTTGAGCCTCAAATTTCATCTTTCAAGCATGATCCATGCTGACTATGGAGATGCAAACTCTTCTACTCTTCTCCCTCACGCAGGTATTTGTAATGTCACACACGTGTGTGATGAGCTGCCAGCTACTTAGTAGCAGCCAGCTGGGCTGTGATGAGAGGAGAGCGACTACTTTGTAGAAAAAAGAATCAATTTAAAAATAACAGTAACACTAGGTTTGTGCTTCAGGTTTTGTAGCTTTACTTACTTAAATTCCAATCTGTTAATTCCACAGGTATAAGGGCAGTTGGCCAGGTACAGAGTGGGTACCGTACACATTCTTGGTGATAATGATAATGACGGTGGAAAGTATTCTGTGACTGTAGCCTGGAGGTGGGCACATAGTAGGTGCACAGTATGGAGAAGGAAATGGCAACTCACTCCAGTATTCTTGCCTGGAGAATCCCATGGCCAGAGGAGCCTGGCGGGCCACAGTCCATGGGGTCGCAAGAGTCGGACACGATTTGGCGACTAAATCACGACCACCACCAGGAGCACAGTAAACAGTAGTCAGTGGGAAGAACGGGTCAGATGAATGGGGACTGAAGGGTCTTTTTCTGAGATGAGCTCCGTCAGCAGAGAAGTTGCGTCGTCTCTGTCTGTGATCTTGCAGCATTCACACACAACACGCTCACCTTCCAGGCTTTCTCTTCTTCACCTCTCAGCTTGCAAATTTACAAAAATGCTCCTTTGAGTTTCACGTGCTGATGAGAAAGGTCTGTGTTCTCACAACCACATTCACATGACAAACGAGCTTTGGTTTTTCCAGAATGTCGGGCTTTTCTTCAGTTCTCAGTAGGATCAGTGAAATTATGACCTTACACGGTTAACTTTCTAGTTAATAGTAATCTTGTCATTGCTTATACAGTAAAACAAACCAGAGAAAAATCAAGGTTCAGCCATACATTTGCACAGATAAATGTGAACATTTGAGTCAGCACACACTTGTGGACATTTTAACAAAGAGAAGTGGGAACAGAGATGATCAATGAGGCATTAAGTGTGAACTGTCCAGTCTCCATAATCTCAGATTTAAAAACACATTATAGGTAATTCCCATGAGAAATTTCACTCTCTAGTTTTCTCTGTCTTCCCAACCCTTTCCCTTTAAATCATAGAAGATGATTATTTTGGTAATTGATGTAAGTAAAATTAATTGAAACATTTTTTGTTATAGCAGCTAAAATAATGCTGCATTTCATCTTTTCTATTTGTCTCTACATTGATGAAACCTTGTTATAATTGACATTAGGATGCTCTAGATTTGAAGTAGCCACTAGATTCTAGTCAATACTTATCAGTCTCTGATAAATTTCTCAGATAACACAAAGCCAATTAATCCTAGCCTGATTAGCTTTTGACAGAAATTTTCTTTTAAAGATAACACAATTCAAATTTATATAGCTCCTTCCCTAAAGGAATTCAGACTGATCCTCCTTTTGTTATGAAATAATTTAATCCATTATCATTTCTTAAAACCCATGCCTTCACTTGCCTTCCCTAGATCAGTTTACAGCTATGTGTCAACTAGGGCAACTGAATCAGAGACACCATCCCTTCCCGCTAAGTCACCTAAGTAGAAACATGGAAGGAATTCTTTCTAATTCCTTTCCCTTATGTCCCATATTAAGTTCATTTGCTCAAACCTCAAACATCGCTCTCAAAAATCTCCCTTTCCCCTCTATTTCTTCATTCACTGCCTTAAGTCAGGTCTTCCTAATTTTTCTCCCGGTTCAGGCACCCCTACTTCCTTCTTCTTCCCTTCAGCCCAGTGTCCATACTGTGACAAGAGTAAATGTGAAACAGATGTGGGATGATGCCCCGAACGGCGGGGTCCCTTATGGGCCTTCAGGTCCATGCCTGTGGACATGTAGATCTTTCTCCACTGGCTCCTTCCAGCCTCGTCAGTCTCCATTTGATATCCCCTCAGTTCTTCCCCTTGCTTGTATCCCAGGTTCTAACTGCTTTGGGCAGGTTTCTCAAATGCAATGTGTTCCTTTATTTGTCGTGCATTTTCATCTTGTTCTTTCTGCTTTACTTTTTTTTTTTTTAATCTACGTGTCATCCTCCTAATGACTCCTCAAGATCCATTTCACAGGTTACCTTCTTCCTGGGACTTTATATCATTCCCTCCGTTTCTCAGCATAATTAATTCCTTTTTATCTGTATTCCCAAGGGATCATATCCATAGTTCTGTTACAGCACTTATCATGAAATTAAGTTTATGAATATATGTGTCTGCTTTCTTTAAGAGTTTAAAATCTCTGAGGGTGAAGATCTGTTTTATTCATTTGTGTATCTCCTGTTCTTGGCACTTAATAAAATTCTCTATAGTTGTGTGTTGAATTGGATGTGTCAAACCTTGTTGGTTTTTTTTTTTCCCCTCCTCTTTTAAATGTGAGGCAGAAACTGCCACCTCTGCATTACTGAAGGGAAAATTCTTGCCCCAAAGCCACAAGCAGCTTAGACAGTGGCCTCGGGAGGAGTAGACTGTGGGTGGTTAAGTGGTACTGGGAAATTGACCTTGGTGCTAAGGCTAGTGGCCGCTCTGTCCCCTTTTCTGAGGTTATCTATGTTGTCTCCCATCCCATTTGCCTCTGAGCTTCTTGAGGGCAAGAATCACGCCTCTTTTATGTTTGTGTCCCCAGATCCTAGCGGCAATGGTTTTCCATTGTTGCTGTAACAAATCACCACAGACTTAGTGTCTTAAAACAGCACAAATTTATTATCTTATAGTTCTAGAGACCAGAAGTCTGAAATTAAGCTAACTAGGCTACAGTCAGGTGTTGGCAGGGTTGAGCTCCTTTTGGGACGCTTGAGGGAAGGCTCCACATTCTTCTCTTTTCCAGATTCCAGAGGCTTCCCACATTCCTTGGCTTGTGCCTTCCTTCCATCTTCAAAGCCAGCAGGGGCTGGATGAGTCTTTCTTACATTGCATCACTCTGACACACTCTCTTCTGCCTCTCTTTTCCATGTGTAAGAATCCTTGTGGTTAAATTGGACCTACCCAGATAATGCAGGATAATCTTTCCATCTCCAGGTCAGCTGATTCACAAACTTAATTCCATCTGCCATCTAAATTCCGCTTTGACATTTAACCAAACATATTCATAGATTCTGGAAATAAGGACCTGGGCATATTTTTTGCTGTGTGTACGTGTATCCATGTGGCGTTATTCTGACCACCACACAAGCATAGCGTCTGACTTAGGAGATAAATTTGCAGAATGAATGGACAGGGCCTCTTGTGAGTATGAGTGGCTTTAAGTCTCAGGGCTGTAGGAACAACTGTGAAAGCATCGGTGATTGAGAAATGGTGAGGAAGAAATTCCGTGGTAAGAATGGAGGGTTTCAGCTGTAGAGCTTCATGGTTGATTTCACTGTTGGGGGCCAGTAGCACAGACTGACTGTAAGATGACCCCCAGAAAATCCAACCTCCTGGTGTTCACAGATTTGTTCCATGTTCCACCTTTTACTGTGGCTAGGACCCATGACTTGCTTCTAAGCAATAAAATCTGGCAAGATGATGAGTTATCACTCTCATGATTAGGTTATTTATATGGTAAAGGTGATTGTCATTCCTGTAATTATCTTACATTATATGACTTCAGTCTTAGTAGATTGGGGCTGGAGACTTTTCTTGTGGGCCTGATGAAGTAAATAGCCATGTTGGAGAAGTCCATATGGAAGGTAGCCTCTAGGACCTGAGGGTGACCTCCTGCCAATACATAGTAAAAAGCCAGGGCCCTTGGTAGTACAGTCAAGAGGAAATGAACCTGTCAACAGCTTGAATTAATTTGGACACAGATTCTTTCTCAGTTGAGATTCCAGATGGGAATGCAGCCCAGCCAACACCTTAATTTCAGCCTGTAAACCCGGACCTCAAACCCAGTTAAGCTGCACTGACTCCTGAGCTACAGAAACTTTGAAATAATAGGGACTGTGTTTTAAGCTGCTAAATTGGTTTTAATTTGTAAACAGAACAAGAAAATTCTTGCAGGCCATTTGGGAATCACATGAGAGATGAAGATGGATCTTTTCTGCCCATGCCTGTGGGGAAAAGAGCCCCTGACTGTGGCTTTACCTCCACTTTACAACTGAATAAAGATGAGAAAGAACAAGTTGTTACTCATGACTCTTTATCCAATGGTCAGTAAGAAATACAGGAAGAGAGTCTGTTATTCTGACTTATGCTGAGCTTCCTCCCAGCCCTTCCAGAGGTCATGACTTACAATTGGAGTTCATAGCAGGTGACTTTGCTTCATGTACCCTCATAACAGTATTCTGAAAGAAGACTTTTGGGCTATTATTTTCTTTCAGACAGAATCCCAGAGAGAGGTACCACTTATCTAAAATCATGGTAAAGATTCAGGTTGATATCTGGGCATGAATGAGTAACACTCATTAAGCTTAGTGGTTAAGTTCTTAAAAGTTGTACTCACTGAATATACTGTTTAACATCCCTGTCCTGTACCTATAAAGCTCAGTCAAAACTCAGCTTGAATTAAAAAAAAAAAAAAAAAAAACTTCTTTGAAGAGGCTGTTTTAAATTCATCAATAGCATTTGATGAATTTAAATGACCAATTTTTATATATGTACATTACTTTAATATCTCCTCCCATCACTCACTCTCCTCATCTCATAGATGAGATTATTGAGTGCAAAAAAATTAAGTGAATTGTTCCACCTGCTTACACAGCTAATTCTCACTAGAATCCAGTTTCCAAGCTTAGAGTTTCATATTGTTTTCACATATAAGCTCTAGAATCAGAATTTATGAAAGGTGGTAACAGTCTTATAGCTAAGTCCATATTCCTGCTTTAAACAGAACCACCTATGCCTAAAACATTCCAGACATGTAATGATCTTTCTTTACAAAAAAATTCCAATGTAGGTGATAGGATACTTTGGTGCCTCAGCTTTAATTTCAATTGATATCTGCTGGCACTTTGAGTAACAATTGTCTTTATCTTTCTTGATTAGATATTGATTATGGTCAGAAGTGTGGTGCCATTTTTCACAGATCTATGGATTCTTATTTTGGACTAAGGGATGAAGGACAAGTGGGTTTGGAATCACATCATATTTGCCCTGGGTTGGGGCACCAAATATGGATTTGGAGCAGAGCTAAAAGGGGAGCATTTGTGGGTTGAGCATCAAGACAGGCTTGATATGAGCTTCCTCTGTTCCCTGGTGGCTCAGATGGTAAAGAATCGGCCTGCAATGTGAAAGACTTGGGTTTGATCCCTGGAACAGGAAGATCCCCTGGAAAAGGAAATGGCAACACTCACCAGTATTCTTGCCTGGAGAATTCCATGGGCAGAGGAGCCTGGCTGGCTACAGTCCATGGGGTCACAAAGAGTTGGACACGACTGAACGACTGACACTTTCATTTTCTTCTGTGACAGCATGTAGAGTGTAAGTATGGTACATGGATTAAGAGCTACTTCATGTCTTGATGCTGGCTTGGAAGGGGATAAGGTTCTGGCATAACCTCTTTCCAGAGCTAAACAGGGCGTCACAGAATGTTAGAACTGGACGGCACTTTGGAGTTTATCTTGTTCAATCTGACATTAATGGACTCAGGCTTAGAAAGATGACTTGCCCAAGAACATATAACAAATCGGTTCAGGCTTAGAACTTGGAACCTCCTAAGTGTCATAACCTTTATTTGTTTTTATTTTATACCTTTACTACTTCTGTGTTTTTTTATCCACCGCACTCAGTTATTGACACAACACATACACAAATGCACGTGCATGCACACATACACACATCTTTCCCTAACAGATTACAGGAGTTGGTGGCAGTGCTGACAGTCAGGGTCCAAATACACAAAAATGTTGTGAATGCTTCTCAGGGAAGTAGCATGATAAAGTAGAAAGATACCTGAATTTGGAGTTAGAAGACCAGGGCTTGCCTTCAGGTTCTGACAAACCCATAAATATAGGGGAAGCAGCTTTTTTGAGTCTTGATTTTTTTCATCTGTAAAATGCAGATAGAGAGTTAAAGGTGAGAGCAGTGGGTGAATGGCTTGGGGGATTCCCAAGAGTGAGGCTAGGACAGTGGGGTCCAGTGATAATATTGCTGGGAGTTTGGTTACCTTGAGAGCTGCCTTGAGGGAGCTTTGTATACTCCAGGGCTACTCAAATGTGTAATATGACTCCCATGTACTGGACACTATGGTGGATATAGGACAAATGTTGCTTGAGAAATAGCCCTTACCTCCAGTAAAGTTACACTAAAGTTATAACCTTAGGATAAAGGAGGCAGCATATGCTGAATGACCAATGAAGAGTGAGGGCAAATACTTAGAAGTGAGATGATTATGAAAGGGGGCAGTTGAGGGAGACTATAGGAGTTATGACTTGGGCCGGGTCATGAAGGAAAGTAGCAGACTGAAGGGGCCATTTTAGCAGGTAGAACATGTTGAGCCAACACATGGGAAAGCCAAGGAGTGGTGAATATACAGAAGAGGAAATGTGTAGAATAATATTTACAAGAGTAGGATTAAGCCCTGGAGGATATTTACATCTAAGCCTTCTTTTTGTTATGCAGGCAATAGGGAGCCATGGGTGACTCTGGAGCAGGATTAACTTGTCCAGAGTGTTGGTTGAGGAATGTCCCTTTGGCAGGGGTGTACATTGGTTAATAGTAGAGGGCATTTGCCGAGAACTGCTTATGCTTTTCTCTGCCTCAGCACTTCAGGGGCATTTGTTCTGCTGACCTTTCATAATGACTCTTAAAAAAGGTTGATATTATACCAGGCTTCACTTGGAAATGATTTCTGAAATGCCTCCCCCCACTCCTGCATAGGTCTGAGAGTCCTGCTCCTTACTAAGCTGCAGAAAACCACAAGGAGGTGGGAGGGGGGATCGGGATGGGGAATACGTGTAAATCCATGGCTGATTCATATCAATGTATGACAAAACCCACTGAAATGATGTGAAGTAATTAGCCTCCAACTAATTAAAAAAAAAAAAAAAAAACCACAAGGATGATCACTTTGTCATTTGGGGCCAGATGACTTGATTGACTAGCAATCACATCACAGATGACTGACAAAAAAATCTTTTTATTTTCAAAGTACAAGGAAAGGAGACAGAATCGGAAATCCTCATAACAAAAAACGGACCTATTAAGATTACCAAATCCACTCCTAACAGAGTAGAATTTTTTTACTCCACTAAATGTTTGTTGTGTTATATATCCTCTCTGTATGAGCAATGGCTATTTTACCACTTCTGGTGAAAGATTTTTCAGTAGGTTGATTGTTTCACTTACTACCATTGACATTTTTCTGATTTTTAACCAAAATATCCATATAATAAAAAACTTGGTAATATTCTTGATGCCCATTATGGAAGGAGCATTATTTGAATGAATATAGAAATAATGTTTTCATATTAGGTGCTTACATGCATAATCTTAACATCTATAATCAATTAGAATACATTGTTTATATTTTGAACTTTTTTCTTTCCAAAGCAGACTAGTCACTAATCCAGGATCAAATTGGGAGAAAAAGAATTAGTGTGCTTCCAATCACTGATGTGATGAACAAATATGAAAGTAATGGAGAAAGAGAAGAATAATTTAGTGAGATTTTACTTTTGTTCAAGTCAAAAAAAGAGAAGAGTGTTTCATTCACTTTCTGTAAAATTAAAGATGATTTTGAGTTGGAGAACATTGCTCTGTGATTGATGCAATACGCTTCCTTCCCGTTAGAAATCATCAAGGCCTTTGGCTTAGATTTAAGTAATGACACTTTCAAAGACAAGGAACTTTCAAAATCAGAAAAAATTTTGAAAGGCATTCAAACTCTCTACTTCTCTTTCTTCTACATCAACTATTCATCAGATTGATCATCATCTCTAGTCCTTTCTTATTCATCAACATATAAGCCTAAGTGTGTGTTATTTGCCTCATCTGAAAAATGAGGTTGACACTGCCAATATTCATTTTAGTGATGTTAGGAAAAAAATGATTACATGGTAATGAAGGTCTTATAGTTTCAAAGCGCTCTACATATTATTAATAACAGAAATTAATTCACATTACTCTATTTCTGATGACATGCTTTGTCAATTGGAGAATACTTGTAAATGTTAAGAATTGAAGGCTCAGAGAGGAGGGATTATTTTTACTATTATTACTGTTTATGATTCTTTCCTGATGTTTGTGTAGCCTTGCACAAGTCACTGGACTTCTCACCACACTGGATACCTGGACCCTTCATGAGGAGTGTGCAGGTATAAACCCACCATCCTTGTTTCCTTACTCCACAAACCCTAAATACCTGCCTCACAGCATTCCTTTACCAGTAAAACATGAATAGAACATATTAAAAGATAGCTTTATTACACTATTTGTGCCACGAGCTGGCATCTCTCATGGGTGCCCCATACCCATACCCCTCTCAGACCTAGAGAGAAGAACAGTGTGTTGCGTCTCCACATGCTTATGCTGTTTTGTTGATCTTGGCCTTGAGGCTGGAGTTCCAGGTCCACCAGGCCACCGGTAGCATCATAGGGCTGTCCTTTGTGATTCAAGACATTCGTGATCCTTAGGAAACTCTTCTGTGGCTGTCTGGGGCCTTGGCTATGACGTCAAGCAGCAGGGTATGGTGGTAGCAGCCGGGGAGTGAAGATTTTGAGCACTCCAGTTCTGCTGAAAAGTAAACCCACAGCTCGAGGAAATTTCTATCTTGAGCTTCACATTTACCACAAAGTTGCTGTGAAGAGCCAAAGAGTAACGATAGGCCAAAAGACTTTAAAATTATTAACTGCTATGGGGAGGTAACATTGATTGAGGGTCTGTTTTCAACAGCAACCTTGTGATTTTCCCTTTTTAATTTTCAGTGAAGCAGAAACAACCTTTGTAACTCAGTGAGTGTACCACCATCCCTTGCTCCAGCCCTCCAGGAGATGACTTTGATATCCTCATACAGATAATTCCAGGCTAGTGCAGGGAGAAGCTCAGGGCAGTATTTGCAATGAAAAGAATTAGAAAATGAACCGGAACTGTAAACCATCATAATGGAAATCAAAGAAGAACCCTGGATTCTAGGGAAAAATGGTAAAATACTCATTTTACCAAAATGAATATACAGCTTTGCGGTATCCCAATTTGGAAAACTTTTTCTGAGCTTCATAATCCTTTTGTTTCTCTTCTTAGTAATAAAGAGAGAAATCAATTTGCCATAAACAATTCCAAGGGCAAGAGAAAGCATGAATAGAATTTCAAAGTTGTTTTGTTTTGGGTGTGGTGGTGGGAACTTTTTAGAGACATTCTGAGAAAATCAAGTGGCTTGCAAAGAACTGACTTGTCTCAGGTTACAGTTTGGGGAGCAGAGATGGAAGCTCCATCATATAAATGCTGGGAACCAAATTGTTTGAGAGTAAACTAGGGCTATTGTTTTTCCAGGTTAGAAATTTATTTTAATATGAAGTGTTGGATCAAATCAGAGGAGCAAAATCCTTAAGAACAACATTTTAAACTTCAAAACAAAGCAAAATCCAAAGCATGCTCAAAGATACTATTTTGTATGGTGGTCTGAGAGGGTGATGTACTATATTTAGAAGTTTATACTGGTATATTTATTTCATATTTTTCAATTGCTCTGTAGCCTCTGGCCCCTAAGAACCTATTGAAAAATATTTTTAACCTGTACTAGTAACTGGGCTAGCTTGCCTGTCATATGTCTTATATAAATAAGGCTGTGGACCTGACTAGAATGTTAGAGCTGGCTGTTACTTAAGACTAATGTTGAAGGGTAGGATGTGGAGACTTATGAAGTCCTTTGTAAAGACTGAAACATTAAAAAGAAACACTTGTCACCATCAGCTGGTCACAAATATGCTTCTTTAGCATCTCCTTGGACCTACTGACCATCTGCCAAAAATTCTTTTTTCTTGACCCAGGCCAATTCCTCAAATTTCACATCATGTGAGAAGAGAAGGGTTAAGATTATGAGTTCCCCAAGGTTTTCTCCAGTATTTATTTTCCTTACTGAGGTCTCTTTTATCTAAAAAATTTACAGATAATCACACAAGTAGAAAACAAGAAAAGACAAAGTGAGATGAGTGATAGATCTTACAAGAGATTAGCACAGACCCTTCCTCCCCACTCACTCAAGCTCAAGTTGTCTTTCAAGGCTGTCCTATTCAACATTCTCTGAGCAGCTTTTCGGAGATCACTCAAGAACCCCTTTAACTTTTCCTTCTCTGAATTTCTATCTTATTAATAATCTACCCCACACTCGTAGGATCAGTTTGAGTCATATACTTTCTAATCTTTCATAGATATATATTAAGTAGTCATATATCTCAACTTGGCATTATAAACTCTGTGAGGGCAAGGACATCTTACATTTCACTTCTCAGCTAGTATGTTAGGCACATAATATATGCACTTGGATGCTGATAAAGACTGCAGAAGCAGAGAAAGTCACTAAGTGATGGGGCATTTAATACAAATTAAATATCACTCCTAGGTGGCTCAGTGGGTAAAGAATCCACTTGCAGTGCGGGAGATGCAGGTTCAATCCCTGGGTCGGGAAGCTCCCCTGGAGGAGGGAATGACAACCCATTCCAGTGTTCTTGCCTGGAGAATCCCATGGACAGAGGACTCTGGTGGGCTGCAGTCAATAGGGTCGCAAAGAATCGGACACAACTGAAGTGACTGATCGCGCAAATACCACAGCACCATGAAGATGAAGGGAACCGTTTTCAGATTCTAATAGAATCCCTGCCCTTTCAGCTTTATTCCTGAACTGTATTTCCTCTTGTTGTTAAGTAGCACATTGCTGGGCTAGCCATGATTCTCCCATTTAAAAGCAACTGTTGAGAATCAAGGAAAACAAAAATAAATTCTGAGAAGGGAATGGGCAATAGTAGCAGGCTCAGCATCCTTTTGTTAGGGGATTAAAGCATTAATCATCCTATTATCTGCTATTTTGAGCTTTGCTAAAGTTGCTGGAGGTTGATAGGAATTAGTTTCAATTAAAGAACTTTAGAACTTTCCCTCTTATATCACCCACTGTTTTGGATTAAAAGAAGATGATGATGATAACATGGTCCTGATAGTCTAATTGCGGTTTCTTTCCACTTTTGCTAAGAAATTGTAGAAAAGGTTACTTTGGATTAAAAAAATTAAGGGCTTCATTGTCAGAAAGTACTACTAATGCATTTAATTATAGTCTTAGATTATCAAGAAGATCTAAAGACATTTTATTTTAATACTTGCTATTCAGTTGCATTGGTGACATTTGCTAATAACCTAAGGAAGTTACCTACTGTGATGGTGAGTTTTGAGTTGTAACGTTTGGCATTTTGATATGCAATGGCAGCAATGTGTATAATGCACATAAAGAAAGCAAGAATCAATAAACATGTCAATTTAAAAATGTTAAAAACCTGAAATATTCCTCAATAACTCCATTAGGAAAGACAGAATGTAATGGACAGTAGCAGTTATTTCTTGACAGACTGCCCAATAGCTTCTGTGGCAAAATTGCCACAATTCACACTTAAAAAATTAGGAGAATCCTGGCAGATTGAGGTTGGCAGGTAAACTAATTCTGCAAAGTAGTAAACATGGCTGGGCTAATTGCTGTAGCTTCACTATCTTTCAGAGTTGTGTTTTCTTACTTGGGGTGCTGATTGAAAAATAAAAATTTCAGTATTTTTCCAGTCTTTAGAGAACTACCTGGTATGATTAAGAAAATATTGGATAATTATTCAGTCTCTGATATTTTTCAGTTATTCCTCAAGCATCCTTTCCGGACGGTGAGATGAAAAGCTCAGTGTCTTACTGCCAGATGTTAGGTTTTTTGTACATACTGTTAAAACACTTGGTGGCCAGTTTATTTTGCTATTTGGAGAAAGAAGAAAGATGACTCAGTTTAGAAGTTTCCATCTACTCCAGTATGGGGTTTTGGCTCAAAGACAGTGGTCTCAAGACTACTACTAAAGTTAATCTATTTATTGTGCAGACTGGGATTTTATGAAAACACATTGAAAAAGTTGCTTTATTTTTTTCCTCATGAAAGTAACAAATGTTCATTAGAGAAAACTTGATTTGAAGAAAAAAACTAAATTACTAAAAAATCTCTTCATAGGAATAAAACTATTGATATTTTAATTACATTTAAAAAAGTTTTTTCTGTGCAGAGACTTTTTTTGTAGACAGTTGTCCATCCATATGTTCCATTTTGGACATTTTTTTTTTTTCAGCTGAACATTCTGACCTAAGAATGTCTCATGTTAATTCAAATTACAGCTATTAATGAGTATGAGAGTTCTTTTGAGTGGGTGTTTCCTGACTTACTTAGCCATTATCATATTGTTGAATATTAAAATTTTTCAATCAAAAACTTTTTCACTTTTCAAGTGAAAAGTTTACAATTTTTCACTATTTTAGTAGAACAGAAACAGAAATCTCTGTGAATGTGGCTTTTTCTGGTATTTGGAGTGCTTTTCTATGGTTGATTTGTTAGTGTAGAGTTTTTAGTCAAAGGGTATGATCATATAATGAGATGGTAAAATGGAGGCTTTGGCTGAGGTAACAAGGTACAAGATAACAGAGGAGCTATCACACAAGAAGCTAAAGTTTAAGGAGATTATTAAAAGCCAGTTACATTTGTCTTAATTCTCCTATAGCATCAAGAGTATGAAAGGATCATGATTTGAATTTTAGCGGGGATTTTGGGTGCAAGTTCTTCATTTGTTGTGAGTCTCCCTTCTTCCCCTCCAAGGAAATGAATGTGGTGTGCCTGGAGCTTTCCTCACCTCACATAGTTTAGTAATACCTCTATGGATTTGAATGACATGTGAGGCCAATTTCTGGCTCACACCTGAGAAATCTGAGAGGCGAGTGACTGTCTGATTAAATGCTGTGATGAGGGTACACGGGAGAAAAGGTCAAAATGGGAGGATTTGAACTCCCAACGTTTGTCCAGGAAAGGATCTGTGAAAATTTCTCAGGAGCCGCATGTTGGCAAGGTTCCATAAGAGAAAACCAACATAGCTTCATCTTCATTCTGTCCATCAAATGCTATTTGATATTGCAGCAGATTTTTGAATCCTGGAAATATATGTGACAAGCCTAACAAAAAGATACATTTGGTGGTGCTGAGGATACTGTAGGTCTCTGAATACTTACGAAAGACAAAGGAGAAAGAGGGAAAACAGATACAGTGGCAGTAAGAAGCAAATATTGAAAAATTTAGTTGAGTTTTGAGTTTGAGTGTTGAGTTTCAGGTAGCTGTGAGACATCCAGATGGAAGTGCCTGGCAGGTGGGGTCACAGGGTGGAACTCAGAGAGACATTGGCTAGAAATATGGATATTTAGAATGTTGAAAGCCTGAGACAATCTAAAGAGGGTGTAGAATAAAGTGAAAAGAAGGTCAAAGGCAGAATCCTGGCTTACAACAGCCTGGAAAAGATGAGAAACTAGCAAAAGAGACTGAGAAAGGAAAAAGAGCTAGATCCAAGGAGATCCAGGACTGAGCATTGTCATCAAATCTAGTTTGGAAAAGAATCCCAAGTGGGTCACGGTCAATAAGGAGGCCAAATAAGTTGGATTTTAAGATTAAATTGTTTGGGGGAATTCTCTGGCAGCCTAGTGGTTACCACTCCATTCTTTCATTGCCGTGGGTTTAGGATTCAGTCCCTAGTTGGGGAACTAAGACCCCATAAGCTGTGCCAAATGACCAAAAAGCCAAACAAAAAGATTAACTTGTTTGGGGCAAATAGTGGGACACTGGTGATTGTATCTGGCTTATTCTCAGTATAATGATGAGGGCGGAGGCCCAACGACAATGGATTGAATAGTGAATGGGTGGAGAAAGGGAGTCTAAGTAAAGATCATCCTTTCTAGCATCTTGATTGTGAAAGAAAAGGGAGATTTTATTTTAGTGAGAGAAAGGATCGGGTGGAGAGGGAGGTGGGAGGGGGGATCGGGATTGGGAATACATGTAAATCCATGGCTGATTCATATCAATGTATGACAAAACCCACTGGAAAAAAAAAAAAATCAAAAAAAAAAAAAAAAGATCAAGGAGAAGACTTGAACACATGTGTCAGTCATAGGGAAGGTGTAAGTGGAGTGTCGAAAAGAAATAGAGGAGAGAGAAGAATTAACCAATTGGTCAAGATACTAGGGAAAACAAGGTGAGTTTAGATTAAGAGTCTCCAGGCCTTCTGAATTGGAAGCTTAAACAAATTAAGGAACATAAAGCAAGGAATGCTATGCGTGCATGCTAAGTTGCTTTAGTCATGTCTGACTCTTTGTGACCCCATAAACACTAGCCCGCCAGGCTACTATGTCCATTCTCCAGGCAAGAATACTGAAGTGGGTTGCCATTTCCTCCTCCAGGGGATCTTCCCAACCCAAGGATCCAACTCCCATCTCTTAGGTCTCCTGCGTTGGCAGGTGGGTTCTTTACCACTGGTGCCATCTATGCAACCCTACAAAAGAATGATGTCATTCTTTAGCATTGATATAGGACATTCTCTAGTATATACTCTGAGTGCAAAAACAAGGTAAATATTCTATTTAGTATCCTGCCAGGGCTATGACAAATGGTCATGTGAATTGTGTACTAATATGTGAATGACATGCCTCTGGATCTGTGTTGCGTGGTCTTTTAGGTGACATCCCTCTTGTGTGAGAGACAGTGCTTCACATTACCTTTGCTTTTTTAAGATTCTTCATATTCCTTTGTTCTGGTCAATACTCACAAGAGTAATCTTTTGATCGTTTAACTTCCCACTTACATGTTTATTCAAGGATATTCAACAGTCAGACTGACGGATCAGAGACTCTGCTTGATAACTGTTTTAAAATTGAACATTAATAAAGTGGTCTTCTGATGATAATTTGGTTCTTCATGTCACTTGATCACAAAAAGAGACTGTGTTGGCATGCTAACATAAGTGTTTCTGCCTGATGTTTGGGCCTCTCTTAAATGAATATATCATCATTCTGGTGTATAATAGTAGTTGGTGAGAACTTGATTAATGAGAACTTGATTAACCCCTCTGAGTTTGACCTACTTCAGTACACTAATAAAACAATATATCTCCCCCTGTTCTTGCAAGTTAGAGGCCAGTTTCTAGACTGGTGAGTTCATTAAGCTCAGTTTTACTTGTTCATGGGACTTCCCTGGTGGCTCAGATGGTAAAGCGTCTGGCTACAATGCAGGAGACCCGGGTTCAATCCCTGGGTTGGGAAGATCTCCTGGAGAAGGAAATGGCAACCCACTCCAGTATTCTTGCCTGGAAAATCCCATGGATGGAGGAGCCTGGTAGGCTACAGTCCATGGGGCCACAAAGAGTCGGACACGACTGAGCAACTTCACACTTACTTGTTCAGGTTCATTTCAGGCAGTCATCTGACCTTTTCCTGTTGATGCTGTTAAAGATAAAATTATTCATAGTACTTGTCGAAGATGGTAGGAAAGACTACTCAAGATGGAACTACTGCGGTAGGTGTAGGGACCACTGCAATGGGGTTTGCAGTTGGGGAGAGAGAGAGATTAGGTTTAACCCCAGGTGCAGCAGGAGTAAGTGGGACTTTATGGCCAAGCAGGAGGGTTAATGAATGAAAATTCAGTAAGAGAAAACATCAGGAGTAAGGGGGGATTCTTGCTGACGGCAGGCCAGGGTGATCAGACATCACGTGGAAAACGATCAGATAGTAAGGGTGTTTAGTTACTGAGAATGGGACATTCTGGCTTAAACGGATCTAGCAGGATTTTTGCTAAAATTGGACAGTGCAGAGACAAACATAAGACCCAAAGTCAGGGCCTACGTGAAAAAGACCTCAGAATAGCTGGAGTGCATTTGGTCAAGGAGAGAATCTTTGCTGTCACATTCCTACACGTATCCTTTCCTTCTCAAATGATGCTCTCCGTCTGCTTGGTAAAGAGGAAAAGTCATGTGCTTTGGGGAGTGTAAGAGAGAGGAGGGGTGTGACTGTGTGGGATGGGGAGAAGAACTGAACTGGGTCATGAAAAGGATTACTGAGACTTGTTAAGGATGCAGCTAAGTTGTCCCAGTAAGCTAAAAACTGTTCCAATTTTTAGGTTTCACATCCCAGGAACTCCTTCAGTTTGAGACGAGCTAGAACCATTGGTCACTGTAGATATCACTGATATTGAAGGCAAAAATCTACAGAAAAAGGAATCTGTAGGATTCATTAATTTCTCCTAGAGGATTTCAGCAGCCAAGGAGTAGAGCCAGGCGTATGGGTGTTTGAATTGATCCCACATAACAGGGAGGTTGTTGAAAAAAAGATGACTGGTAGGGGGATGTTGAGAGAGTTAAAATGATCCAGAGAGGGCAGAGTGGGAGGTGAGGCTAGGTTGGTCCCATCTCAGGGTAACAACTTGAGCCTGCATCTCCTGGGTCTGGTCTCCTTTCCAGATTCCTGGACTTATTTCTTATTTCTCAGTGAATTAAAGTGTGGAATAATTCTCTGATAAGAGAGGTAGACACACAAGAGCAGAGAACACCAAATAGGTAGTCCTCCTCAATCATCCTTTAAGCTTCTGTAGAATCATGGAAAGTTAGAACTTGAAGGAACCTAGCATTCTTCTGGTCCAGTTCCTCCCCTGGACATCTTAAAGCTGTGTTTCCATTGCAAATGAGTAGGTAAAGATTGATATTTTCTCTCTAATTGTGAGAGTGACTGAAGCAATCACTGAAAGAGAAGTTCAGTTTGGTTAAGAAAACAGAAATAACCACAGGTTATTAGCCATGTTATTGCAGATGTCTTAACGACATTGCTTTAATACATAATATTTTGCTCTATGGCTAAGAGAATATCAGACAGGATAAGAATTAGATTGGTTCTATGCTGTGCAGACTGAGATTCGTGCCAGTTACATGGCTGCTGATAAAAGGATGTAAAGAACAAACTCATTGTTTGATATTGAATAATCTTGTGATTAGTGTGTCTAAAATAGCAATATGATTTGTTAATAAATTCAATTCAGAGTTAGTTGTTGAGTGTCTATTATTGTGTGTCAATACTTAGATGTCATTGGACAGAAATCAACAATTCACTTGACCTGCATGGGTTTGCCAAGTGTGGTAGGCAGAGTAATGTATCCCCACCCCCAAGCCCATTGTCCATGTCTTAATCCCAGGAATCTGTGAATATATTGTTATATGCCATTATTATCTAGCAAGAGGGAATTAAGGTTTCAGATGGAATTAAATTTGCTAATCAGCTGACTTTAAAATAGTGATGAGATTATCCTGAATTACCTGGGTGGGTCCAGTGTAATCACAAGGCATCTTAACAGATGGAAGAGGGAGGCAGAAAAGCTAGTGTCAAAATGATGCAATATGAGGGACTTCCTGGTGGTTCAGTGGTTAAGAATCCCCCTCCCAGTAAAGGGGACATGGGTTCAGCCCTTGTTTGGGGAACTAGGATCCTGCATGCCACGGGGCAACTGAGGCTGTGCGCCAGGACTAGAGGAAGCCCATGCACATCAACAGAGACCCTGCACATCAACAGAGGCCCAGTGCAGTCAAAATTTTTTTTTTTTTTAAAAAGGTGCAATATTAGAAAGCCATTGCTGGCTCTGAAGATGGAAGGTGAATGAACAGTAGCCAAGGAACGCAGAAAGACTGTAGAAGCTGGAAAAGACAGGAAAACAGATTCTTTTCTACAGCCTTCAGAAAGGAAGACAGCCTTCTGACACCTTGTTTTTAACCCAGTGAGGCCCATTTTAGACTTCTGACCTCTAGAACCCTGAGATAAGAAGTTTGTGTTGTTTTAAGCCACTAAGCTTGTGGTAATTTGCTGTATCAGCAATAGGAAAATAACATAGAGAAGGGAAGGGGTGTCAGGAGGCCACGTGGAGTGGTGGCACGTGGAAACCTGGAGAGTGCCTGCCCAACACATAGCTCCTGCTCAGTGCCAGCCAGTATTTCTCGGAAGGAATAAAAGTTCACAGTTTTCAAATTTTTCAGTTTTTCCAAATAAGGGGAAAATATAGATTTCTGTTTGAAAGTTATTATTTTTATTTAATTATTTGAAATTAATTCAAATAACAAATATGAGTTGTGCATGTACAGAAATAGATCTATATGAGGACAGTCATCACAGTATTGTTGGTGTAGCAAAGATTGGAAACAAATGTCTATCATGTATAAGTAAATATGTTTAAATATACATGGGCTTCCCTGGTAGCTCAGTTGGTAAAGAATCTGCCTGCCATGCAGGAGACCCCAGTTCGATTCCTGGGTCAGGAAGATCCCCTGGAGAAGGGAAAGACTACTCACTCCAGTATTTTGGCCTGGAGAATTCCATGGACTGTATAGTCCATGAGGTCACAAAAATGTTTTATATATGTTTAAATATACATGATGAAAAACACACACTTTAGTTATGGCAATGAACTGTATACTCTAAACATGTTAAGTAAAGATGTAAAACAGAAAAAAAAAAGATGTAAAACAGAATGAGGTATGTAGCATGACATCTCATTTATTAGTACAAATATATAGCCATAAAATTAATACATGTAGTTGAGGGATACTTAAACATATAAATGGGCTTCCCTGGTGGCTCAGAGGTTAAAGCGTCTGCCTGCAATGTGGGAGACCCGGGTTCAATCCCTGGGTCGGGAAGATCCCCTGGAGAAGGAAATGGCTACCCACTCCAGTACTCTTGCTTGGAAAACCCCATGGATGGAGGAGCCTGGTGGGCTACAGTCCATGGTGTTGCAAAGAGTTGGACACGACTGAACGACTTCACTTTCACTTTCAAACATATAAATAAAGAGAGTACTGTGATCAGGGATGTGTGTGGACTGGTGATGATCATGTGCCGTGAACTGAGGTTCTCAATCCCCAGCTTTGATTGCTCACTGTGTAGGCCAGACCAGAGAAGACCGTGAGTTGAGTTGGATCCTGCGTTTCCACGGGAACTACAAAGGTAACAGGGACATAATTCATCCCTTCAAAAGTCTTACGGAGAATTGGGGCAGAAAGTTGTGAAAAATGAAGCTTAAAAAAATCCAGTTATAAAAAACTGAACGTGAATTCATTCCTTAATTTATTCGTTCACTCATTCATTTATTTATTCAGCATTCATTGAGTCATTTATTAAGCACCTGCTGTGCTCCCAGCAGTTTGTCGCATTGCAGTGGATCTGCACAGCACAAGATTTGGTTGTAAGAATAGTGAGTCAGTTCAGTCAGTTCAGCCTCTCAGTCGTGTAAGAGCCATGTTTAATTTGGTTTTCAAATTCCACCCTGCCTCCACCCCCAAATTAGGTCCAGTAATTGTGACATGAAAGTTAGACTTTCTGGGTAAGTCTTAGGTTCGTCTTAGGTTCCTCTTGACAGAAAGGGCATTATTCCTGTTCTAACACCACATAAGGTTGTTGTGAGAAGATAAGCAGGAAAGCACTTGTGAAATAGGAGGCATTCCACAGATGGAAGAAAACTTTACTGGGCTTCATCTCCACTTTTGGCGTGGCTCTTCCCCATCCCTCCGCTGCTTTTCTAACTTGCCTCTGCCTGCATCTGGTCAGTGCCAGCATTGCTGGTTCCCGGTTCACTGGAAACACAGGCCCTGAGTCCTACAACATCCCACTTCAGTCTCGCTTGCAATTTAAGCAAGACAGGATATTCCTAAAACACTTCCTTTATCACTGTCATCAACTCACAAAGGAAGGGAGTTAGATGTCTTCTTCAATCTTGTGTACTTCGCAGGAATCCCAGATGGCTCACCTTGGAAATTTCTTCTTTGTATCTGTTTCCAGTCTTTCCATTAAATTTTTCTGAATTGCCTGCTGTGGTGAGGATGTGGTCATAGTTTCCCTTTGTTCTAGACAATTCCTTTATCCAAGTTTCACCAATTGAAACAATCTTCTCCCCTACAGGCAGTTACAAAGATTCATTTGTGGGAAAATTTTTCCTGGAATAGAAGTGTTCCTGCTGTGATGTTTCCTAGAGAAAAATTTATTCCTGATAATAGGTCTCAGAAAGTCTGCCTAATTCCCACTGATACACATCTGTTCAATAAAGAGACATGTCTTTGGAATCAGTGGGATTTTAGAACAGCTCATCAAAGGAAGTATGAAGATCAGGTTGGGGCAGATTTTCACATTGGAACCAAATACCTCTATCAGAATAATAGAACAATCCACATATTGAGATTTATTAACACTTATTGACCATTTGAAACCAAAAGCTTCTGATGAAATGAAACATTGACCTGAAATTTATGGAGAGAGGGCTCTGTTTTATAGTTGGAGTTCTTGAGTATTTTTGGTGTTAAAACAATGCATGATTATAAGGGGATGTTAGCTATAAACTGAAGCTGCTTCCTAGAGGGAATACATTTTGCAATCACTCCCATTCAGCCAAAGTTCTCTGCAAACCAAGAATGAGTTGAATTCCTCGTATTTACTTTTTATTGTTTGAAAATTGCTATTGCATTGCAAGTGTTATAGATGTTTGGGAAAGAAGAATGAGGCATTATTAGAAACATATCCCTGGGGCATAATTTAGCATCACTAGTAGGAGATGGAAGAAATGGCTTCAAACTGAAAAAGCAATGTCTGAGAAATATTATCAGTAACAAGCTACTAAAACTAAACGCTGTCCTGATTAGAATCAGCGGGAGTTTGGCAACATAAAAGGGCATTATAAGAACCTGTGGAAAGAGGAAAAGAGAAAGTAGCCTTACTGGTAAGGTAGGTTGTACTGTGGTAAAGAAAACATTCCAAATAATTTATTAAAAGGTGGAGAGAGTATTAACAGGCCTCTTGCAGAGTTGTTACACGTCAGTTTTTTTTTTGTTTGTTTTTTTAAGGACTCAAAGTGTTTTGAAAAGTGTAAATATGCTTCATGGACTTCTGAGGTATTCTGCATATGGATATATTATAAAGACAAATACAATGACTGAAAATTTGACTCACCTACAGGCATAGAAAGTTGAAAGGGAAATTAGGACTTGAATCCAAGTATTACCTTGATCATGGAAACTCTTTAATTGGCACCCGCGATATTTGAAATAGTTTTTGTATAAACTGAGAATTCACAAAATGTTTTAATTGTAGTCTTAATAGTCTTCCTGTGTTTATTCTGACAATATAAATTATTTTTCTCTCAAAATAATTGGAAGGAAAAAGAAATTAAATAACTAGAGTAATGAAACATTATTTGATCTTTGAGGCCATACCTTTTGGAATTGGGTTAATTAAAATGTGTTTTTGTTATTTATATTTGTTTTATGATTATAAAGAAGTAAATCGTATGCATAATAAAAATTCAAATAGTGCATAATAAGTTTAAAATGGAAAGCAAAGATATCTCTTTCTTAGAGGAATTAAGGAAACAATCCCATTCACCATTGCAAAAAGAATAAAATACCCAGGAATAAACCTACTTAAAGAGACAAAACACCTATATGCAGAAAACTGTAAGACACCGATGAAAGAAATCAGTGACACAAACAGAGAGGTATATACCAAGTTCTCGGACTGGAAGAATGAATACTGTCAAAATGACTACACTAATCAAAGCAATCTACAGATTAAATGCAACCCCTATCAAATTACCAATGGCATTTTTCACAGAACTAGAATAAAAAATTTCACAATTTGTGTGGAAACACATAAAACTCCGAATAGCCAAAACAATCTTGAGAAAGAAAAATGGAACTGATGGAATCAACCTCTCTGACTTCAAATTATACTAGAAAGCTACAGTCATCAAGACAGTGTGGTACTGACACAAAAACAGAAATATAGACCAATAGAACAAGATAGAAAGCCCAGAGATAAACCTACACACATATGGGCAACTTATCTTTGATAAAGGAGGCAAGAATATACAATGGAAAGAGACCCTCTTCAGTAAGTGTTGCTGGGAAAACTGGACAGCTGCATGTGAAAGAATGAAATTAGAACACTTCCAAACACCATACACAAAGATAAACTCAAAATGGATTAAAGACCTAAATGTAAGGCCAGAAACTATAAAGTTCTTTGCGGGAAACATAGGCAGTACACTCTTTGACATAAATTGCAGGAAGATTCTCTCTGACCCCAAGATTAATGGAAATAAAAACAAAAATAAACCAATGTGATCTATTAAAACTTAAAAGTTTTTGCACAGGAAAGGAAACTATCAGTTCAGTTCAGTTCAGTTGCTCAGTTGTGTCTGACTCTTTGCGGCTCCATGGATAGCAGCATGCCAGGCTTCCCTGTCCATCACCAGCTCCCAGAGCTTACTCAAACTCATGTCCACCAAGTAGGTGATGCCATCCAACCATCTCATCCTCTGTCATCCCCTTCTCCTCCTGCCTTCAATCTTTCCCAGCATCAGGGTCTTTTCAAATGAGTCAGTTCTTCGCATTAGGGAGCCAAAGTATTGGAGTTTCAGCTTCAACATCAGTCCTTTCAATGAATATTCAGGACTGCTTTGCTTTAGGTTGGACTGGTTTGATCTCCTTGCAGTCCAAGGAACCCTCAAGAGTCTTCTCCAACACCACAGTACAAAAACATCAATTCTTCAGTGCTCAGCTTTCTTTTTAGTCCAACTCTCACATACATACATAACTACTGGAAAAACCATAGCCTTGACTAGATGAACTCTTGTTGGCAAAGTAATGTCTCTGCTTTTAAATATGTTGTCTAGGTTTGTCATAGCTTTTCTTCCATAGTGCAGGTGTCTTTTAATTTCATGGCTTCAGTGATTTTGGAGCTCAAAAAATAAAGTCTGTCCCTGTTTCCATTGTTTTCCTATCTATTTGCCATGAAGTGATGAGACAGGCTGCCATGATCTTAGTTTTTTGAATGTTGAGTTTTAAGCCAACTCTTTCATTCTCTTCTTTCACTTTCATTAAGAGGCTCTTTAGTACTTCTTCTCTTCCTGCCACAAGTGTGGAGTCATTCTGCGTATCTGAGGTTATTAATATTTCTCCTGGCAATCTTGATTTCAGCTTGTGCTTCATCTAGCTCAGCATTTCACATGTACTCTGCATATAAGTTAAATAATCAGGGTGACAATATATAGCCTCGATGTACTCCTTTCCCAATTTGGAGCCAGTCTGTTGTTCCATGTCCAGTTCTAACTGTTGCTTCTTGACTTCATACAGGAAACTATAAATAAGATTAAAAGAAAATCCTCAGAATGGGAGAATATAATTATAAACAAAGCAACTGACAAAGGGTTAATCTCCAAAATATAAAAGTAGCTCATACAGTTCAATATCAGAAACAAACAACCCAATAAAAAAATGGACAGAAGACCTAAACAGGCATTTCTCCAAAGAAGACATACAGGTGGCCAAAAAACACATTAAATCAAAACCACAGTGAGGAATCACCTCACATCAGTCAGAATCTATCTATCTATCTGGGCTGTCATCAAAAAATCTACAAATGATAAATGCTGGAGAGGATACGGAGAAAAAGGAACCCTCCTGCATTGATGGTGGAAATGTAAACTGATACAGCCATTATGGAAAACAGTATGGAGATTCCTTTAAAAATGAGGAATAAAACTACCGTGATACCCAGCAATCACACTACTGGGCATATATTCTGAAAACCACAATTCTAAAAGACACATGTATGCCAATGTTCTTTGCAGCAATGTTTACAATAGCCAGTACATGGAAGCAATCTAGATGTCCCTCAACAGATGAGTGGATGTTGTGGTACATTTATACAATAGGATATTACTCAGCCCTAAAAAGGAACGAGTTAAAGTCAGTTGTAATTAGGTGGATGAAAGTAGAGCCTCTCATACAGAGTGAAGTAAGTCAGAAAGAGAAAAACAAGGATGGCATACTAACTCCCATAAAGGAAATCTAGAAAAATGGTACTGATCATCCAGTAGAGAACAGACTGGTGGACACAGTGGGGAAAGTTGAGGGTGGGAAGAATTGAAAAAGTGGCATTGACATGTATACACCATCATGTGGGAAATTGCTAAATCACACAGGGAGCCCAGCCTGGTGCTCTGTCATGACCTAGAAAGGTGAGCCAGGGGAGGGGAGGCGGCTCAGGAGGCAGGGATGTATATACAATTATGACTCATTTGCATTGTTGTATGGCAGAAACAACACAGAATTATAAAGTGATTTTCCACCAATTAAAATATAAATGAAATTTAAAAAGATCTTTCTCTGAATCCTGTTCCCATGCCCTGGAGTTTAAATATTAACTCTTTCAATTAATATGCTTTTAAATGCTTCTGTAATATCATTTTCCTGTGTGTATACACAATGCTGTATATTATACAGCATGTAAACTGTGTATCAGAATCAGAATCCTTCTGATTATGAGTTGAATGAGTAATGCATACTGCTTTATACATTACCTTTTCCATTGTCTGAATATCTTGTGTCTCTTATCTTTCCAAATCAGTGCATTGGACTTACCTTTTTTGCAAGGATGGTACACCATTCTATTTTGTGTTTTACCCGAAGTCTTTAGCCAACCTCTATTAATACACATTTAAGTTTTCCTCCTTGCTTAGAAGAAGAACTAAAGAGCCTCTTGATGAAAGTGAAAGAGGAGAGTGAAAAAGTTGGCCTAAAGCTCAACATTCAGAAAACTAAGATCATGGCATCCAGTCCCATCACTTCATGGCAAATAGATGGGGAAACAGTGGAAACAGTGACAGACTTTATTTTTTTGGGCTCCAAAATCACCGCAGATGGTGACTGCAGCCATGAAATTAAAAGATGCTTACTCCTTGGGAGAAAAGTTATGACCAACCTAGACAGCATATTAAAAAGCAGAGACATTACTTTACTAGCAAAGGTCCATCTAGTTAAGGTTATGGTTTTTTCCAGTAGTCATGTATGGATGTGAGAGTTGGACTCTAAAGAAAGCTGAGCATCAAGGAATTGATGCTTTTGAACTGTGGTGTTTGAGAAGACTCTTGAGAGTCCCTTGGACTGCAAGGAGATCCAACCAGTCCATCCTAACGGAAATCAGTTCTGAATATTCATTGGAAGGACCGATGTTGAAACTAAAACTCCGATACTTTGCCCCCTGATGCGAACAGCTGACTCATTTGAAAATACCCTGATGCTAGGAAAGATTGAAGACAGGAGGAGAAGGGGATGACAGAAGATGAATTGGTTGGGTGGCATCACCGACTCAATGGACGTGAGGGTGAGTAAGCTTTGGGAGTTGGTGATGGACAGGGAGGCCTGGCATGCTGAAGTCCATGGGGTCACAAAGAGTCAGACATGACTGAGCGAGTGAACTGAACTGAAGTTTTCCCCTGTGTGTATGTTTATGTGTGTGTGTGTGCATGCATGCTAAAACGAACAATGCTACAGTTGATCTCCTTGTATATACATTTGCACACTCAAGCAAGTATAAGTGGAGGGAAAAGTTCTTTCATGTAGGATGTTATTGCCAAGCGAAGAGCATGTATATATTAAATTTTACCTGATATTTCCAAATTTTCCTTAAGAGAATGTATCAGTGTCTTCTCTCTAAAAGTGTGGGAAAAGAACTGCTTGTCACTCAATGGAGTTGTAAATTCCATTGTATGCTGTTTCTTCAGTTGTGTCCAACTCTTTGCAACTCTATGAACCCTAGCCCGCAAGCCTCCTCTGTTCATGGGATTCTCCAGGCAAGAATACTGAAATGGGTTGCCTTGCCCTCCTCAAGGAATCTCCCTGACCCAGGGATAAAACTCACATCTCTTCTGTCTGCTGCATTTGCAGGGAGGTTCTTTATCAGGGCTTCACTGGTGGCTCAGACAGTAAAGAATCTGCCTGCAATGCAGGAGATCCAGTTTCAGTCCCTGGGTTGGGAGGATCCTCTGGAAAAGGGAATGGCTACCCACTCCATTTTCTTGCCTAGAGAATTCCATGAACAGAGAAGCCTGGCAGATTATAGTCCATGGGGTCGCAAGGAGTCTGGCATGACTGACTGACTAAATTACCACACTATCTGATAGCAAACAATGGTATCCCATTGCTGTATTTGTATATCTTTAATCAAGAATGAGGTTGAGGATCTTTCTCTGTGTTTGTTTCCCATTTAAGTTCTTCTTTTTCTGAAATGTTAGTTCATGTCCTTGTGACTAATTTTCTCATAGATTGCTTGTTTTTCTTTAATGATTTGTCAGAACTTTTTTTATATATTAAGGAAATGATTCATCATTCTCTCACATAGTCTGAAAATACTTTTGGTTTTTCTTTGCATTTTGACTTTTCAATGATTATTTTTGCACACTGAATTTTATATACCAATGTTTATCAAATTCTCCTTTTAGAGTTTCTGGAGTTTTGTTTGATGCATAGGAAGGTTTTTCTCATTCCATGTTTATAAAAATATTCGCTCACATTTTATTTTAGTTATTTTACATTTTAATTCTTTTTAAATCTTCAAAGTATGTAGAATGTATTTTGTAGAAAAGAATGAGACAGGAAACTATTTTAATTCTCTTTTGTAAATGGCTAGTGTTTTGTAAATGGCTAGTGTATTCATAGCTTACTTATTGAATAATTTATTATTTCCCTAGTGAAGTCATTTCATGTTAAAATGAATTAATCAGTTTCAATTAAAAATGAAATAATCAGTATAGTTAGCTTTATTTTCATACTATTCATTTTGTCCCTTTCCTCTGTATATATTTTCTATCCTAATACTGAATAATTTTCAATGGCAGTTGCTTTAAAGCGTGTTAACTACCTAGTGGGACTAGTTTCCCCTCATTGCTCTTTTTTCATGTAATTTTCCTAGCTAAACCAGTATGTGCATTTTTCTAGATGATCTTGATCATTATTAAGAGACACTGCAAACAAATCAATAGGTTTACATTGATTTCATAGATTAATTTGAGGGAGAATTGGCATCAAATTTTCTTCTTATTAGTCTTGTAAGGTTCTTATTAAGTTTATTTTTAGTTTTTCTTCCCTTTTTACTATTGTTAATGTGGTATTTTGTCCTACTGTGTTTTGAATTTTTATTGTATTTGAAAATTAGGTTGATCTACAGTATGGTACACAGATGATTAGCTTGGCCTGCAGTATTATATTTATGTGTAGAAATTACCTATCTATTCTCTATATTGTGCTTTTGTAGCTGTGTTATTCATTGTAATAAGAGTTTTAAAATTTGCCTTCTTTTTCTTTCTCTGGAATATTTAGCCTCAGAACTATGTTTTTTGAAGGTTTGATAAAATTCATACCATCTGGACTATAATTTTATCCACATTTCAAATGTATTGCATTGTACAGACAATATATCCTCCTGTAATTCAATTTATTTTCTGTGTTTATGTCCTAAAATTTTATGTTTGTTTTTAAACATCTTGATTAGTTTACCTACTTAAATTTTTTTCTTTTATTTGATTTTTGAAGGAGTCAGCTCTTGAGTATATTTTCTTGCCTAGTCTATCTTTTGCCTATTGAATTTTTATTATTTTCTTTCTTTAATTTTTAAAATTTCTTGGTTCTTTTTCTAACTTTATAGTTGAGTTAGTTTTTACTTTATCTTGCTTAGAAATACATTTTATACTATTATTGTTCTATTAGAGCTTTGCTATTTCTGTGTTTAATTGGTTTCAGTGTATAGGGCATTTATAGTTGTTACTTTCCAGATATGTTACAATCTTAACTTTTGATTTTTAATATTTTAAAGTGGCTGGATTTTTCTTTTTGCGTCATTTGTTACTTAACCGTTAGTTTTCTTATATTATGGCCAGTGAATGGTTTCTGTATTATTTACACTTTGTGTAAGGTATTGTGATTTCTTCTGTGGCAAAATATGTAATCAGTTTTTGTACCACATTCCATGAGCTTAAAAAAAAAACATGTGTTCTGTTTTGGGGAGATACAGAAATCAGTAAATCATTCATTCACTCAATAAGTAATGTGTAAATGCATAATTATTAATTTTAAATATAAGTATTTATATGTCCAGATTCCATCCAAAGCACTAGGGATGGTAGAGTGAGTAGGACAAAGTAAATTTTTGAGTAGTGTTTGAGGAGCTTTTGTTCTAGTAAAGGAGACAGAAAGTAATCAAGCAAATACATACAGATGTATTTTCATTTCTGACAGATGCTTTGAAGAAAAGTCAATCACGCAAGGAGGTAGGGAATGACTAGCCTGAGATGAGAGGGCACCATGTTAGACGGTCCTTGGCGAAGGCCTTGTGGAGTGGTGACATTTGAGCAGGGACTTGTGGGAAGTGAATGAGGGAGCGGGGATTCATGAGAGAGGAGCATGCCTGGCGGAGAAATGGAGCTGGAGGTGAGAAGGCTTGGGTATTTGGGGAGAGCAACACGAAGGGCCATCTGAGCAGCACAGAGTGAGTGAAGAGGACCATGGCAGGAGGTAGGTCAGAGAGACAGGCAGGAATCACAATAATGAATTTGGAAAGACAATGGAGATTTTTGAACCAAGGAGAGATACAATCTTTTTCATGTTTTTAAAATGCAGTTATCTATTAAGTCTGTTCTATTATAATATTTAAATATTTTATGTGTCTTTATTTATTACACTTTTGTCTACTTGGTTTGTCAGAGATTCAGAAAGTTGGGTATTTCTCCTACTGTGCTTCTTTCTGTTTATTTCCAACTTGTATGTCATGTTTTCTTTATGTGATTTGATGCTAAGTTAGCTAAGGATAAAAGTTTCAAGCACTTCGCTTTGGATTCATTTTAAAGATCACTTCCTTTTCTAGTGTAATGATTTTCCCCTTGAATTCACCCATTTTGAGTCAATATTGCAGAGATTGCTTCATTTTTGTTTGAATTTCCTTGGTAAGTCTTTGCTTATCCCTTTTTGAAAAACATTCTGTCATGTTAAAAATTTTTTTAAATTTATTTTTATTGGAGTTTAGTTGCTTTACACTCCCCTGATAGCTCAGTTGGTGAAGAATCTGCCTGGAATGCAGGAGATCCTGGTTTGATTCCTGGGTTGGGAAACTCCACTGAAGAAGGGATAGGCTACCCACTCCAGTATTCTTGGGCTTGCCTTGTGGCTCAGCTGGTAAAGAATCTGCCTGCAATGCAGGAGACCTGAGTTCAATCCCTGAGCTGGGAAGATCCCCTGGAGAAGGGAAAGGCTACCCACTCCAGTACTCTGGCCTGGAGAATTCCATGCACTGTATCATCCATGGGGTCGCAAAGAGTCAGACACAAGTGAGTGACTTTCACTTTCACTTAGTTGCTTTACAATGCTGTGTTATCTTCTGCTATATAACAAGGTGAATCAATTGTACCTATACATATGTCCCCTCTTCGTCACCAGTGAGCGTTGAAGAGAGCTCCTAGGGCTATACAGCAGGTTCTCACTAGTTATCTGTTTTACACACAGCAGTGTATATATGCCAACCCCAATCTCCCAGTTTATACCACTCTCCTCTTATCCCCCTCTTGGTGTCCACACATTTGTCCTCTTTGCAAATAAGTTCATCTATACCATTTTTCTAGATTCCACATATATGTGTTAATATACAGCATTTGTTTTTCTCTTTCTGACCTACTTTATGCTATATGACCGTCTCTAGGCCCATCCACGTCTCTGCAAATGGCACAGTTTCTTTCCCTTTTATGGCCAAGTAATAGTCCATTATATACGTGCAATATACGTGCAATACGTGCAATAATAGTCCAGTATATACGTGCAAATATTCTGTTGCATATATGTGCCACATCTTTATCCATTCCTCTGTTGAGGGACATTTAGGTTGCTCCCATGGCCTGGCTATCACGAATAGGGCTGCGGTGAACATTGGGGCACATGTATCTTTTGTAATTATGGTTTTCTCTGGGTATGTGGCCAGGAGTAGGGTTGTGGAGTCATATGGTAGTTCTGCTTTTAGTTTTCTAAGGAACCTCCATATTGTTCTCTGAAGTGGCTGTATCAGTTTACATTCCCACCAACAGTGTAACAGGCTTCCCTTTTATTCACACACTCTCCAGTATTTATTGCTTACAGATTTTTTGATGATAGCCATCCATTCTGACTGGTGTGAGGTGATACCTCATTGCAGTTTTCATGTACATGTTTTCTAACAATTAGTGACGTTGAACATCTTTTCATGTGCCTCTTGGCCATCTGTATGTCTTTGGAGAAATGTCTATTCAGGTCTTTTGCCTATTTCTTCATTTTTTTTTTTTTTTGGTATTGAGCTGCATAAGCTGTTTGTATATTTTGGAGATTAATCCTTTGTCAGTTGCCGCATTTGTAAATATTTTCTCCTGTTCTTTTTTTTGGTCTCATTTATGGTTTCCTTTGCTGTGCGAAAGCTTTTAAGTTTAATTAGGTCCCATTTGTTTATTTTTATTTTAATTTTCATTACTATAGGAGATGAGTCAAAAAACATCTTGCTGTGATTTATATCAAATAGTGTTCTGCCTATGTTTTCCTTTGAGTTTCATGGTGTTGGCCTTATTTTAAGTCTTTAATCTCTTTTGAGTTCTGAGTCATGCTTTATCAACATCATACAGTCAAAGAGTTAGATTTTAAAATTTAATCTATTTTTGCTTATTAAAAAATTTATAATTTGTGTGTGTTTGGTGGTTAATTCTCCAAATTTGCATATATACTTAAGTCAATTTCTTGATTTTTAGATGGTTTGTATTGAGTTACCACTGTGAAATTTGTATAAATTGGCATGCTTCCCTGTCACATCCTTACTTAATAATCTACCTTCTTTAAGAATATTCATATTGTATTCTATAATTCTAATTCTCTCAGTCATTTAGATACATCCAATTTCTTTATTACACAATAAATCTCCTGAGATATTTATTTTAATTAATTTTTGTTTTTACTAAATTAAAAAAAATTCTAGAAATTTAAAAAGAAATAAAAAAAAAACAGTTCTCAGAATTACTTTATGTCTATTATATTCTTGATTCTCTCATAAGGTCTGACTTATAATAAACCTTGGCTACATATGCAATTTTGGAGTCCAATTTATTTCCAATAAAAGTTTGTAGACATTGTTGAGGAAAATTAGAAAAAGTTTTTCCTCTGTTACATTTTCTTCAATATTAACATAAGTATCATGATTCCGCATGTGTCTCTTCCTGATCTATCATCGACTGTAATTACTTGCATCTTTTATCTTTTTAATCCAATTCTCTTTGACTGTGTTTTCAAAACTGTCTTCTAATTTGAGGTGCTTTTAATGTGATTTTTATTTCTATAATGATTTTATTTCATTTTTTGCTTCCATTTATCATCTGTCAAATTATCTTATTATCTCTCCTTTGGTTTCTTTGTCTTCTTTGAGTTTTTGTTTTTTTCCATTAGAGTTCAAGTTAACTTTATATGGAATTTATTTTCTTTGAAATTTTCTTCTGTAGTTTTCTTTGAAATGCCTCTTCTGATGTTTAATTTTCAACTAATTTTTGCTGCTTATATTATTTTCTAACTTTCCTGTAATACCATAGTTTAGACCACATGCTGGTTCTGTTGTTTTTCTTTTTAAAAAATATTTATTTCTACATTTGGTGTGCCAGGTCTTAGCTGCAGCATGCAGGATGTTTTAGTTGTGGCATGTGGGATCTAGTTCTCTTACCAGGAATTGAATATGGGTCCCCTGCATTGGGACCGAAGAGTCTTAGCCACTGGACCACTGGCGAAGTCCCTATTTTTCCTTTTATATTGATGTTTCTTGGGTCTGGGCCATCTACTTGCCCAACAGTAGTATGGGGAGGCATGGGAGGATGACCTAACTTTGCAATGCAGTCTCACATACTTTTTTTTTTCTAAATTATATTTATTTATTTTTTATTAAAGGACAATTGCTTTACAGGATTTTGTTGTTTTCTGTCAAACCTCAACATGAATCAGCCATAAGTATACATATACCCCCTCCCTTTTGAATCTCCCTCCCATCTCCCTTCCCATCCCACCCTTCTGGGTTGATACAGAGCCCCTGTTTGCGTTTCCTGGGCCACACAGCAAATTCCTGTTGGCTGTCTAATTTACATGTTGTAACGTAAGTTTCTATGTTACTCTTTCCGTACATCTCACCCTCTCCCTGTGTCCATAAATCTATTCTCTATGTCTGTTTCTTCATCATTGCCCTGTAAATAAATTCTTCAGTACCATTTTTCTAGAGTCCATGTATATGCTTTAGTATACAATATTTATCTTTCTCTTTCTGACTCACTTCACACTCTATAATAGGTTCTAGGTTCATCCACCTCATTAGAACTGACTCAAAGGCATTCCTTTTTATGACTGAGTAATATTCCATTGTGTATACATACAACTTCTTTATCTATTCATCTGTCAATGGACATATTGATATTGTCACAGAGGTCTCTCTGAGACTATCCTCATTTTTTTTCTTTCTTTTTACTTTATTCTGCTCTTCAGAAATTATTTCTACCATTTTATCTTCCAGCTCACTGATGCATTCTTCTGCTTCAGATATTCTGCTATTGATTCCTTCTAGAGTATTTTTAATTTCAGTAATTGTGTTGTTTATCTCTGTATGCTTATTATTTAATTCTTCTAGGTCTTTGTTAATTGTTTCTTGCATTTTCTCCATTTTGTTTTCAAGGTTTTTGATCATCTTTGCTATCATTATTCTGAATTCTTTTTCAGGTAGTTTGTCTGTTTCCTCTTCATTTATTTGGACTTCTGTGTTTCTATTTGTTCCTTCACTTGTATACTATTTCTCTGCCTTTTCATTGTTTCTTTTTAACTTATTGTGTTTGAGGTCTCCTTTCCCAGACATCAAGGAGAGTTGAGTTCTTCCCTTGAAGAAGGTTGAATTCTTCCTTCCTTTTGGTTTCTGCCCTCCTAAGGTTGGTCCAGTGGTTTGTGTAAACTTCCTATAGGGTGAGACTTGTTTTTGTTTGTTTGTTTTTCCCCTGATGGACAAGGCTGAGTGAGGTGGTAATCCTGTCTGCTGATGACTGGGTTTGTATTTTTGTTTTGTTGTTGTTTAGATGAGGCGTCTTGCCTGGGTGCTGCTGGTGGTTAGGTGATGCTGGGTCTTGTGTTCTAGTGGTTTCCTTTGTGTGCTCACTCTTTGATATCCCCCAGGCTTAGTTTTCTGGCAGTCTAGGGTCTTGGAGTCAGCACTCCCACTCCAAATGCTCAGGGCTTGATCTCTGGTCAGGAACAAAGATTCCACAAGTGGTTTGTTATGGCATTGAGTGAGACTAAAACAAATTTCCAAAAACAAGAAACTGAAAATGAACCCTAGACAAATGGCAGTTACAAAATCAGGCAAATAATAGTTAAAGTAATGGAATATGCACATATACATATACACCCATGAGTGAAGTCAAAGCAGCATCAAAAATAAAGTACAGTTGAATGACCCGGTGAACAAAAGAAATAAAAAATTATACTCACCAGTTAAGAACAAAACTAACTAAAGCACAAACTGGAAAACAAAACTAAAGCAAAGTGCCAGTGGTGAATAAAGCAATGAAAACAAAATGAATAAATATGTTGAGGGGAAAGGAAAGAAAGAAAAGAAAGAAAGAATAGATATGCAAAGTTAAATAGAGGTAGGTGAAGATTTATATACATTAAAGATTAACTGCAAGGGGAAAAGAACAGTAGGAAAGGCAAACAAAGGAATAAATGTAGAAAAAATATAATGGGTTTAAAAAAATTAAAAATTAAGATTATAAAAAAGAGAAAAGAAAATGGAAGAAGAAAGAAAAAAGGAAAACTCCACAGAACTGCAACAGCCCAACGTAAGAGGCAGAGGTTTATAACTACAATAAAATGTGTGACTGAATATACACATATGCATATACACCCATAAGCAAAATCAAAACAGTCCAACAAAAATAAAATACAATAGATTGACACAGTGAACAAAGAAAACCAAAAATTTTATCTACCAGAAGAAAAGTAAGTAAAGCACAAACTGGAAAACAAAACTAAAGCAAGGTGCCAGTTGGGGAATAAAGCAATGAAAACAAAACTAACAAATATGTTGAGAGGAAGGGAGAGAAAGAAAAGAAAGAAAAGATAGATATGCAAATTTAAATAGAAGTAGATAAAGAAGATTTATATACATTAAAGATTAACTGCAAGGGGAAAAGAACAGTGGGAAAAGCAAACAAAAGAATAAATGTAGAAAAAATAATAATAGGTTTAAAAAGTTAAAAATTAAAATTTAAAAAAGATAAAAGAAGGAAAATAAAAGGAAAACTCCACAAAACTGCAAAAGCCTGATGTAGAGGCAGAGGTTTATAACAACAATAAAAAATATGGTTGAGGAAAAAAAAGCTCAAAAGCTTCATTAGATTTCATAGGGCCAATAAAATCAACAACTACAACAGAGGGGGAAGAAAAAGAAAAAAAAAAAATCTAACAATCCAAAAGAATCTACAGACAAGTCTAAACATCAGAATAATAAATGTTGTTCTTGAGTCTCTGCCGTCAGAGTCCTTTCCCTCTCTGGGAGTCACAGGCCACCTCCCCTCCCCGGGATGCCCTCCAACACTGTGCTGGTCTCTGGATTCGCTGTGGGGGCAGCTCAGATTCTAACCTGGTCCTGCTCCTGGGTGTTCTTGCCTCCAGTGTCCACAGCTATCAGAACTAGTGGGTTTTTTTTTTTTTTTTTTTTTTGTGGGAGCTCTCAATGACCCTATATATATTCCAAAGACACACAGTCTGCCTAGTTGATCGTGTGGATTTAATCTGTAGCTTGCACAGCTGGTGGGAAGGTTTTGGGTCTTCTTCCTTAGCCACACTGCCCGTGTATTTCAACTCTGGTTTTATTTCCACCTCTACATGTGGGTCGTCCACTGGGGTTTGCTCCTGAGGCTGCCCTGGAGGACTTGGGTTTGCCCCCGTGAGGGCCAGGTGTGGAGGTGGGGCAGCTGCTTGGGTGGCAGGGGTTCTGGCAGCACCAGGTACTGGGGGGCTTGGCGGCCAGGGCAGCAGGAAATATAGAGCTCTAGAAGGGTATGGCAACCAGTACTGGCCAGTACGCTCCAGTATTCTTGCCTGGAGAATCCCCCTCCCTGACAGAGAAGCCTGTCTACAGGGTCCTAAAGAGTTGGACACCACCAAAGCGACCCTGCACGCATAGACGTAAGACTTTTTTGCCTGTGACAGCTCTGCCCCAGTGAGAGTTGAGCATGAAGGTTGCGCAGCTGCTTGGCTTGTGGGGACCCTGGTGGTGCCAAGTGTGCAGGGACACGGACTGCCTCCACCGCAGGAGTTATGACCCTGTCAGAGTCTTTTGTTGAGCCTCTTGTAGCTGGCGATCTGAAGGCCTCTTTGGCCGGTCTTTCAGCTCCTCCCATTCAGGCACTTAGAGGTTTCCCTTGCCTGGGCTCCTTCTCTGTAGGTTGGCGTGTCAGGCGTGTAAAGGAGCCCCTGGGTGGGGTCCTACGCTGTAGTCAGTGTAATCGGCCAGCCTGTCTATTGTTCAGCTGTGGGTGCTGGCTTGTTGGGGGAGACACAATATGGTGATGGCTCCACCCGCTACGTGTGACTCAGCTGTATCGCCTTGCTTCCATGGCTTCCTTGACTTTCCTCCACAGGCATTTCCCCCCACAGTCTCCTCCCTCACCTCCCCTCAGTCCATCTCTCCACAGTCAACAGCAGCCCTCGCCCTGGGGTTGCTCCACAATCCCTAAATTCCAGCTCCCAGTCACTGCACCTTCCAGGGGATCTGCATCCCTGTCCGGGTATGTATGGCTGCAGCATTCTATTTAGGCTGCCACAGATCACCTGTTTCACTCTCAGCCTTAAATGTTTCTCCTCTGACTCAGCCAATTGCCCTGATGTGGGGATAGGACCCCTGCTTTAGTTCCCCCACCTGCCAAGGGCAGGTCCAATCCTACTGACACCCCTATTTTTCCCCCTAGTTCCTTCATCCTACCGAGTTTTGCGTAGTTGTATATATTCTTTTCCACCGGCCAGGTCCTCCTGTCTGCCCTCACCTGGCGTTTTGCATGCATTCTCTTCCTGAAGGTGTATCCCTGATGTGTCGGTGGAGAGAGATGTTCTCCATGTCCACCTACTCCTCCACCATCTTGTTCTCCTCCACTTTTATTTTTTTAATAACCAAAAACCCTCTATCATCTTCTCTCTGATTCATGTCTCCCCTTAATTTGTGTATTTCTCTTTTGGGAGACAATCAAGTGGTCAATCAAGTGGGGGAGTTGCAAGGACGGTTGGAATGTCAAAAGTCTTCCATGGACAATCTAGCACGTATTTAATTCACATTTAGCTCCCTCCAGCAGTAGAATTGCAATTGCCATTTACCCTCTCTGCTGTTTTCTGTTTTTCTCTTCTCCTGCTTCCTAGTCATGAGGCACTACTATTGTTTTGGCAGATATTCTTTCTAGTTTATGATTCAGATTTGTACATTCCCAGTTTCATTAGTGATGCTGTTTCTTCTTCACATTTTGCTGCTTTCATTGTACTTTGAGGAAGACTATTATTAAACAAAAAAAAATTTATACCACTACCTTTAATTAGAAATCCCCATGCCAGTGGGGAATGTTTTTTTTTTAATTCTAAAGAAATCTAATTACAAATGATTTTTAAGGGACTCACAGTGACTAAATTCTGTGAAAAATTTATCAAAATATAAATCTACTAAGGCATCACCCAAATTTTCACTGAAAACTCAAGGGGTTTCTAGCTAGCAATAGAGTTAATTCAAGTTTATATTCCCAAAATATTATTACGACTGAGCCATTAACTCACAATATGATGGTTGGAATGTGTAAAACCAAAGGTTGGGATAAGACTGCAAGTTTTAACTTTGGTCTAGTTAGTTTCAACATTGTTTAGTAGGAAATGAGGGAGTCATTGACATCTTTACAAGGGAAGTCATTCAATTATAACTCTGGCTTCCCCGTTGGCTCAAATGGTAAAAAATCTGTTTGCAGTGCAGGAGACCTAGCTTCTATCCCTGAGTCAGGAAGATCCCCTGGAGAAAGAAATGGCAGCCCACTCCAGTATTCTTGTCTGGAGAATTCCATGGACAGAGGAGCCTAGTAGGCTACACTCGTATACGATTGCAAAGTGTCAGATACAACTGAGCGAATAAAACTTTCACTTTCACTTTCACTTTTACTGTTCAAGAAAGATGGATTGAAGAGAGAAGAGAAGAAAGATTAGCAGAGAGGAAACTGATTAAGGGGCTCCCCAGTGATATTTTTGGAATTTGTATCATGTTTTTCACTGACTACATCAGATTTACCAATCCTGAAATAGAGAATAAAAAGAACAAAATATTACCTATATTTGGCAAACTCTCTAGTGTAAAGGACATTTGTCACAGTTCCCCTGCTTGTCCATTACTAAAATACTACAAGTTCCAATTTTTACTCAGAACAATTGATGGCTACCTGAAATGCATATAATACTCTGGACCAAGATGATGACATGGGAAGCCCCTAAATTTCCTTCCTCTCACTTACACATTGAATATGTGGTTACACATGGAGCAGTTCCTTCACAGAGGAATCCAGAAACTAGTTGAGTGACTCCTAGACATGGGGAGACTAAGAGAATAGCTTCATTGAAATAGGTAGGAGAGACTGAGACATATTCTTGTCATAATTCCTACTCCCATCAGCACACCATATAGTTAAGAGAGAACCCCTAACTCCCAAATTATCCATGAGGAGTGAAGGGTTTGAACCACAAATATACAGCCCAGACTTTTAAGGCTTCCACACCTAGGGGATAAGTCTCCCAAGTCACCTAGTTCTGAAATCCAATGGGGCTTATGTTCATGAGTCCTACAGGATTATAGCAAACATAGAAGTAGTTGTTAACAGGTGTGCGGACACTAAATGCAGCTCTACCTTCCATGGCTCAGGGCAGGGAGCAGGCAAAAACAACAACAACAAAAAAGGCCAATTTTCTATTGCCAATATGCCAATGTATATTGTGGATACACAATATAAAGGTTGTAACTTGTGACACTGAGAATGCAAAATGTGGGAGAAGGCAATGTAAAAATGTAGCGCTTTTGTATGCGTTTGAAGTTGAGTTGTTACCAGCTTAAAAAAGACTTATAACTGTAGGATGTTTCATGCAAGCCTCATGGTAACCACAAAGCAAAACCTTTAGTAGACACACAAAAGATAAAGGAGACAAAGTATCAAATGATTTCAGATCATTTGATGATCTGAAAATAATCAAATCACAAGGAAGAGATAAAGAGAAAGAAACCAAGGGACCGCAAAATAATCAGAAAACCCTGAACAAAATGGCCATTCAGTCAAAACCTATCAGTAATTACCTTAAATAAAAATGGATAGGATTCTCCAATTAAAAGATAGAGTGTCTTTTTGGATGAAAGAATAAGACCTAATTTTATGTTGCCTGAAAGAATATCACTTCAGCATTGTGGACATACAGCCTGAAACAGAAGGGATGGAATAAGATTTTCCATGTAAATGTAAACAAAGCAAAACCAGGAATAGCTATTTCTGTATCAGCTAAAATAGAGTTTAAAACAAAGAGAGTAACTGGAGATAATTTTTCTGGCTTTGAAAATGAAGAAAAGAACTCATTAGCCAAGGAACATGAGTGGCATCTAGAAGCTGTAAAGGGCAAGGAAATGGATTCTTTCCTAGAGTTTCCAGAAAGGAATGATACTCTACTGACTCAATTTTATTCCAGTGAAACCCATGTTAGAACTGTTGGATGATAAATTTGTGTTGTTTTCAGTTCAGTTCAGTCGCTCAGTCGTGTCTGACTCTACGACCCCATGAACCGAAGCACGCCAGGCCTCCCTGTCCATCACCAACTCCCGGAGTTTACTCAAACCCATGTCCATTGAGTTGGTGATGCCATCCAACCATCTCATCCTCTGTTGTCCCCTTCTCCTCCTTCCCTCAATCTTTCCCAGCATCAGGGTCTTTTCCAATGAGTCAGTTCTTCGCATCAGGTGGCCAAAGTATTGGAATTTCAGCTTCAGCATCAGTCCTTCCAATGAACACCCAGGACTGATCTCCTTGGGATGGACTGGTTGGATCTCCTTGCAGTCCAGTGGACTCTCAAGAGTCTTCTCCAATACCACAGTTCAAAAGCATCAATTCTTCGGCGCTCAGCTTTCTTCATAGTCCAACTCTCACATCCATACATGACCACTGGAAAAACCATAGCCTGGACTAGATGGAACCTTTGTTGGTAAAGTAATGTCTCTGCTCTTTAATATGCTATCTAGGTTGGTCATAACTTACCTTCCAAGGAGCAAGTGTCTTTTAATTTCATGGCTGCAGTCACCATCTGCAGTGATTTTGGAGCCCCAAAAAAGAAAGTCAGCCACTGTTTCCACTGTTGTTTTAAGCCACTATATTATAATAATTTGTAATGACCTAGAAACCTACTGGAATAAAACTACACCTATAGTAACTGTGTGTTTAGTTGCTCAGTCATGTCCGACTCTTTGTGACCCCATGGACTGTAGCCTGTCAGGCTCCTCTGTTAATAGGGATTCTCCAGGCAAGAATACTGGAGTGGATTGCCAAGCCCTTCTCCAATGGATCTTCCCAACCCAGGGATCAAACCCAGGTGTCCTGCATTGCAGGCAGATTCTTTGCTGTCTCAGTCACCTGGGAAGCCCAATAGGGATTATATCTATAGGGATATATACATAAATTACAGCACAAAATATGTCACTGCCCATATTTTGCCAATTCAGTTTTGACAGTTTGAAGCAAAATATGGAAAATACCGTAGAGACAATGACCAAAGCCCTCTAAAAGTTGAAAGCAAAAGAAGGACAAAAAGGACTTCGAGAAGTAGGGGACATTTGATCTGGGTTTTTGAGGTTTAATACAATATCAAGAAGTAGACATAAGGAAGACGAATTCTAAGCAGAGGGAATGCAAATAACAAAAATAAGCAAGTGTGGAAATATGTGCTATGCTGAGATAGAGGTAGTATTATGATATGGTTGATTTGTTTAATATTGCTAAAATATTTTATTATTAAATGTTTTTATTGAATTAAAAATTTATACAGTATTCAGAATGCAGTGATATAGAGAAGCTTAGGCTGGAACCAGATTTGTAAAAGGTTTTGAATATTAGACAAAGTCCATTATTTTTATATAACATATATTAAAAATAATAAATTGACATATTAAGAACCTGTTGCTTTTTAAGAAAACGATAGAGCCTTAGTCAACAATTACTTTAGAAAGGAAAACTGGCTGAGGAAGAAAGGGAAGAAAGATTAATTGTCAGGAGAATAGTTAGAAGGGCACTGAGCCTGTCTAGATGAGGTGATGACATCTGGATGAGGTTCTCTATCTTGCGGACCTTCGGGCACCTATGAAATTCAAGGCCAGTGTGCTTAACTTAAAATTATATTTACAAGCAATTTAATTAACTTGAAACATACTACTTCAGTTAGCCACAGTGCTGAAATAATTTTTATCTTCAGTCAGCTTGATTTTCTTGGTTGAACAGGAGGAGAGCCTCTTATATTTTCCACCTTCCTTGGTTTGGCTGTAATCCTGCTCAATACTCTACCATGATCTCTGAGATCTATTCTTATGAGATCCATTACCTATATCGTTAGATGCTGCCTGCCTCAGCTGTGGGCAACTTGCACTTCAAGGCTCTTGAAAACTTGTCAATTTCTCCAGAAGAAGTAAAAATAATTTCCTTGAGTTTATTTTTTCTCTCTGTGCTTTTCTTCTTACCAACTGCCTCCTGCTTTTTTTCTTATCTCTTGTGTTCCGTGAAGCACACCCCTCTTCAACCATTCCATAGCCTCCTTTGTTTAGGCCACGTCTCACAAGGAACAACCTTCAGCTTTACTTTTATAGTGTCATATCTAGATGGGAAACATTGCCGAGGCGGTGGGTTTTGTGACAAGGGATTGATTGGGTTAGGATGAGAAGGAGAGGATAAAAATAGTTGGAATATTTCACCTGGGTCCCTGGGAGAATGTGATTCATTAACAGATAATGACAATTAAGGGGGGAACTGGCTTAGCTGGCCAAGGTTTGATTTTAGAACATGTTGAATGTGAGGCTGTAAATGCCTCATTTTAGTGAAGCCGAGTAGCAGACATTTGGAAATGGCAGTGTGGCCTGGTAGAAATAATGATTCTATGGTAAAATTTGCTGGCAGACGTAAAGGAGGATAATTTTAGAGGTGAAAATATGTGAGGTGGGACATGGTGAAGAAGAGGAGGTCCAAAGAAAGAAAAAGATCATGGGCAGGGGGCTTTGTTATCCTTGACAGTCTTTTGTTCGTCTATTGGTGAGAAGTTTGGTTGTTTCACTGAGGATGTCTTCCTGGCCAACTTGTAGCAGCTAGAAGTCACTGTTCTTGCTCTTGGACCCACTGCTCGTGTCATTTTGCCTAGGATATGGGGATTTGACAAATCGATTCTCGAGTAGCTTATCTCATTCATTGCCATTTGCCACTAAAATTAAAAGTCTGCAACCTGATCTGCATGTTCCGGTAAACGTTCTGCCTTTACCTAGCAAAGTCTCTTGAAGTTAATCCTGAGAGGGAATATCCAAATACTGTTTTCCCATTTGAGTCTATGGCAATAAGCAGTAATGAAAACACAGTCTTTTGAATGGAAAAAAATGATCTGTACCCATGTTGGTATGTTCTCGGAATACTTCAATGCCTCCAAATCGCTTTTGCTGTAATGTATTTCTTTATACTAATGGCTAGCTCAGTTGCACCCATATGAAAAGTTTTTAATTTGGTTAAATTTATGCTTGGAGCTGTTGGAAGTTAGAGCTTTGCAGGGGTTTCTTCCCTCCTTTCATTGTAATTCTCATGTGAATTTCTCCCCTGCAAAGTTACGCAGCTCTCCATCTGGCCATATTCATAAGCTATCTTTCTCATAGAACTTTGATAAAATGCATCAGCTTCTTTGGAGTCAGATTAGCATCTTGATCTGAGAGCTTTCCAGGCTCTTTCTGCTGACAGGAGTTGAAAACCTCATAAATAAAAATACTGCTTTTTTGCCTCTATGTTGTGATGGACTCTGTGGAAGAGAAAGACAATTAGATTTAAACATCTTTTCATTCGATGTTACATATACTCTCTTCATCCATGACTTGACACTAATGCCCTCTCTTCTAGTGTTGTCTACCGTGAAGATTGTGTAATGGCCCTGGAAAGTTAAATAGCACCCTTCAAACTATCATTTGCTTCTCCTAACTACTCTAGAAATCTTCTCAGTGCAAGATGTGGATTCTTTGTGTGTCGTTATCAATTACTATCATTCTAAGTAAGGTAATGCTGAATTAATTTGTTTTCTCCTCAGAATTTTCATGTCCAAAAAATAGTCAATAGTAATTGATCTTCTGTTTTGAATAAAACACCATAATAAAGTCTACATATGTTAGACTGGAATTAGATACTCAAATCTATGTCTCTTGTTAACATAGGTTAATAATTTGTAGATGACATTTAAGCACATAAGGCAATTCTGGGACACAAAATTCAGACTTAGGTTCTGCTTAACTTGAGATACAACTGAATAAAATTCAGATTAAACTGAATTTGACTTTAGCATCATGTTGTGATTTTCCTACTTTTGTATTAAAATGATTTGGGGGGAGGCGAGCTTATTACTATTATTAATATATCTATGATAAATTTGTTGATTATAATCATTTATATAATTTGAGAATAAGGTGGTTAGGGTCTGGAAGAGTACTCTGACTGTAAGCTTTGGAGAAATATCAGTCAGGACATCAGCATTGTGGCAGCATGAGGTGTTCATTTCAAGCTACAATCAGTAAAATGTCCATAACTCACCAAAAGTTCTGCTGCCCAACACACTCGGATGCTGGAAAATTCCACATATCCATATATCTAAAGGTGGGTGTATTGAAGCAAATGGAGGAGGAAAAACTGGGGGGACAGTGAAGGCAATGACTGTCATTGCACCCCTAGTGCACCCCTAGCCACAGCAGCTGAGCCGGCCAGCTCAGAGAACCCAGGATCAGGAGAAGACGCGATGCACATAATCTGGCTTCCTGGCCACAGCAGTGTCCATGGCCACGGAGAAGCGGACAGCAGCATCACGGCCTGTGACCCTACCCCTCCAGCTGGGGAAGCACCTGTGTCTCTGGCCCCCCCGATCTGCGGTAGTGGCACCTGTGAACCTGACAAGCCCAGCGGTAGCAGAGACACCCTCGTCTTCGCCCCTTTCCGCCTGTGCGGTCAGAAGCCGCAACCCCAGTCGAGGGGGAAGCACCAGCCATCCCTGTGTTCCAGCAAGAGCTGCGGCATCAGCAGCAGCAGGGCACCGGAGACCCAGGAGGCACAGCGCCAGCAACAGGGGCCCTGGGCAATACCTCTGGCAGAGGTGGTAGATGATAGAAAGTGCTGATCTTAAATATGACCAGAGTCAGCTCAGGTTGGGGCTTCCCAGGTGGCGCTAGTGGTAAAGAACCTGCGCGCCAGTGCAGGAGACGTAAGAGATGTGGGTTCGATCCCTGAGTTGGGAAGATCCCCTGGAGGGGGAATGGCAACTCACTCCAATATCCTTGCCTGGAGAATTCCATGGATAGAGGAGCCTGGTGGGCTACAGTCCACGGGGTCGCAAAGAGTCAGAAACGACTGAAGCGACTTATCACAGAACAGCACAGCTCAGGTAAGAGAAACCAGAAATTTGCGCTATAGCACCATGGACTGAAAAACAAAAGAAAGGCCTTTACTTACTAATGGTGAATTGTCAGAATCAAGTAAAAAAAAGCTTTGCCTAAAGGAGAAATGTGTTTGTTACCGCAGATGCACCAGTAGAGGAACAACCATCAAGCACATGAAAAAACATGGTATCATGGTGTCACAAGAAGATGTTATAACTCCATAAACTGAACTTAAAGTCATGGAATATTGTGATTGAACTAATAGAGAATTCACAAGAGCTGTTATGAATAAACTCAGTGAGCTACAAAAGAACTCAGAAGGGAAATCCAGTGAACTTAGAAACAAAGATAATGAGTGGAAAAAATACTTGACCAAACAGATTTTCTCTATAAAAAGATTTTCTATAGATTTATATAGATTTTCTATAGAGATTTTCTCTATAAAAAGAACCAAACTGAAATCTTGGAGCTGAAGAACTTGATAAATGAGTTGAAGAACACATTCAGAAGCATTGTAAGAGCAGACTATATGGAAGACAGAGTTAGTGAGCTCAAAGATAGAAATACAGAAATACAGTTAGAAGAGGAAAGAGAACTATGATATAAAAAATTGAGGAGATTCTGTGAGAACTATATGACTTCATTAGGAAGCTCAACATAAGAATAATTGGTATTACAAATGGAGAAGAGAGGGAGAAGGAAGCAGAGAGTTTATTTAAATAATAGTTGAGAATGTTCCAAACCTGGGGAAGGAACCAGATATATAAGTCCATGAAGCTTAGAGAACACCTGATTACCTCAACACAAAAAGACTTTATCAAAGACACATTGTACTAGAACTGTCAAAAGTGAGTGAGAAAGAATTCTAAAGACAGCAAGGGGAAAAGGACAGAGACCTACAAAGGAACCCTCATTAGGCTATCAGCAGATAGCTCAGCAGAAACCCTATAGGCCAGGATAGAGTTGAATGATATATTAAAAATACTGAAAGATAATGTTCAGCAAGAATTCTTTATCCAGCAAAGGTATTATCATATCTGAAGGAGAAATAAATGCTTTCTCAGACAAACAAAAGCTGAGGGAGTTCATCACCACTAGATCTGCCTTACAAGAAATGTTGAAAGGAGCTCTTCTACCTGAAATGAAAAGGCAAAAGTAATGAAATTCTATATCAGAGTAGGCTGTTAAATACTTAATTATAGCATACAGGTTAAAGGCAAAGAAGTCAGTAAGAATAACCGTAGCAACTTCAGTTTGGTTATAAACTCACAAAGTAAAAAGGACTATTTTATTTATGAGAATTTATATACAAACTTCATAGTAATCACAAAACATAAATCTAGAGCAGAGACACAAAACATAAAAAAAAAAAAAAGGAACTGAGAAAACATCTTAGAAAACCACCAAACTAAAATGGCAGATAGAAACGTAAGAAAAAGAAAAATGGAGGTATAGAGCAACCAGGAAACAGAAGGTAAAATGGCAGTGCTGTCTCATTCATCAACAGTTACTCCAAGTGTAGGTGGGTTGAATTCATCAATCAGAAGCCACATAGTTACCGGCTGGATTAGGAAAACAAACAAGACCTAGTGTTATTCTATCTCTGGGAGACTCAGTTCTGAAGACAAATATAGGATCAAAGAAAAGGAATGAAAGATTATACTCCAAGCAAACAGCAGCCAGAAGGAACTATGGTGTAGCCATACTTATGTCAGACCATCAAGCCAAAAACGGTAACAGGAGACAAAAATAGATATTATATTATGATAAAGCCTTTAGCTTGACTAACTAAGAAAAAAATAAGAGGAGACTCAGGTAAATAAAATCAAAAACTAAAGAAGAAAAAATTATAGTGCAAACCACAGAAATACAAAAAATTATAAAGAGAATCCTATGAACAACTATACACCATCAAATTGAACAACTTAGAATAAATGGAAAAATTCTTAGAATCATACTACCTTCTAAGACTGAATTGTGAGAAACAGAAAATCTTAATAGACTGATAATTAGTAAGGAAATTAAAACAGTAATCTAAAACTTTCCCCAAACCAAATGGCCAAAATTAGATGGGTTGGCAGGAAAATTCTAATAAACATTCAAAGAATAATTAATACCTGTCCTCAAACTCTTCCAAAAGCCTGAAGAGAAGGGAATACTTCCCAACATATTTTACAAAGCTAGCATTCATACTGATGCCAAAAGCAGACAAAAGCAACACAAAATAGATAATTACAGGCCAATGTCTCTGATGAACATAGATGCAAAAAATCATTAACAAAATATTAGCAAACTGAATACAGTAATACATCAAAAGGATGATAAACCATGGTCTAATTGGACCTATCCATGGATGCAAGGATGATGGTTCAATAGCCACAAATCAATCAACATGATACACCATATTAACAAAACAAAAAATAAAAATCACACAAACATCTCAATAGATGCACTGAAAGCATTTGACAAGATTTAACAGCCATTTATGATAAAACTCAATAAAATGGATATGGAAGGAATGCACCTCAATGTAAGAAGGTAATATATGACAACTCACAGCTAACATCATACTCTTTGTTTAAAAAGCTGAAAGCTTTTCCTCTAGGATCAGGAACAAGACAAGGATGTCCACTAACCCTACTTTTATTCAACGTGGTATTGGTATTCCTAGCCACAGAAATCAGATAAGAAAAAGAAATTTAAAAAGGCAACTAAATTAGAAGGGTAGTAGTAAAACTGTCCCTCTTTGCCAATAACAGTACTATATATAGAAAACCATAAGTACTCCACCAAAAAACTATTAGAGCTAATAAGCAAATTCAGTGAAGTTTTAGGTTATAAGATTAATACACAGAAATTTGTTGCATTTATATGCAGTAATAAAGGGCTATCAGAAAGAGAAGTCAAGAAAACAGTTCATTTAAAATTGTATTAAAAAGAAAAAAAAAATACCTAGGAATAAATTTAACCAAGGAAGTGAAAGACCTGTACACTGAAAACTTACATTGTTGAAAGGAATTGAAGAAGAGACAAAGAAATGGAGAGATTTTCTGTGCTCATGGCTTGGAAGAATTAATATTGTTAAAATATTCATATCACCTAAAGCGATCTGCAGATTCAGTGTAATCCCTATCAAAATTCCAGGAACATTTTTCACAGAAATAAGACAAAAAACCCTAAAATTTGTAAAAAACCCTAAAATTTGTAGGGAGTCACATAAGACCCCAAAGAGAAAAAAAGAACAAAGGTAAAAGTATCACACTCCCTGATTTCAAATTATTCTAAAAAGTTATAGTAATCAATACGATTTGCATTGGCAAAAAAAAAAAAAAAAAAATAGACACTGAAATCAATGGAACAGAGTTGAGATCCCAGAAATAAACCCATACAAATACGGGCAATTAATTTATAACAGAGGAGCAAAGCGCATACAATAGGGAAATGATAGTCTCTTCAATAAATAGTGTTGAGGAAATCTAGACAGCCATATGCCAAAGAATGAAACTAAAGCACTCTCTCACACCAGGCACAAAAATCAACTCAAAATTTATTAAAAACTTGAAATAATAAAATTCCTAGAAGGAAACATAGGCAGTATGCTTTCTGACATTTTACCAATATCTTTCTCGTTGTCTTCTCAGTCGAGGGAAACAAAAGGGAAAATAAACAAATGAGACTACATGAAACTAAAAAACACTTCTGCACAGAGGAACCTATCAACAAAATGAAAAGTCAGCCTACTGAGTGGGGGAGTGTATTTACAAATGGTATATTTGGTAAAGGTTAATATCCAAAATATGTGAATAACTCACGTAACTCAATAACAAAAATGACAATTTGATTAAAAAAAAAACTGGCAGGGGGTTTGAATACAAGTGAACAACAGACACATGAAAAGATGATCAATATCACTAAAATTAGGAAAATTCAAATAAAAACCATAGTAAGATATCATCTTATGCCTGTTAGAATGGCTACTAATAAAATAGCAAGAAATTGCAAGTATTGGAGAGGGTATAGACAAGGAAACCCTCATACACTGTTGGGAATGTAAATGTAACTTGGTACCGCAAGTATGGTACACAGTAAGGAGATTCCTCCCCGAATTAAGAAGAGAACTGTCACATGATTCAGCTATTTCACTTCTGGGTCTTACCTGAAGAATATGAAAACACTAGTTTGAAAAGATATACGCATCCCTAAGATTATTGCAGCAATATTTACAATAGCCAAGATATGAAAACAACCTAAGTGTGTATCAGTGGATGAGTGGATAAAGAAGATATATGTTATAACCAGTGTTACCTCAATTAAAAAAATGTCTCTGAAGTAAAAAAGCTGAAGAGATTTAGGGAAAGAGGAGTGTGTAGTCTCAGAAACAAAAGTCTGAAGGACAACACAAAGAAAACTAGCAGATGTTGCCTGGAGTATAGTTTCTTGATCTGTTGAAAAAATATTTATAATTGAGTCATGAGGATGAATATGACTAATAATAATCAGACTCATTCAAGAAAGAGCTGATGGAGAGACGTGGAAAGGCTAAAAAAAATAATTTTGTGTCATTGAAGCATATTCAAATGTCTTGGGATAACTTGGAATTTTAAAGCTTTTCTGAAAATAGAGTTTTAAATATGATATTTGTCTCTTTCACATTCTCAAGACTGACATATCTTACAAGCTACTTTCTACCTTTAAATTACTCCAATTTATCTTCCATACACTTTGAAAACATTTTAAAAATAAATTTTAGTAGAAAATAGTTTATTTTATTTTCTGAAGTGTGGAGAAATTTATGACTCATTGCCTTTATATATGAGGACTTCCTAAAGCTAAACTCTACTTTGGGGGAAAGCAATTGCCTAAGAAAATGGTTAAAATTTTAGGCCAGTTTTGATCAGCAATTTATGCTTGAGTTATGCTGCCTAGTGATAGAAAACCAAGAGTAAGTTTTCTTAAAATACCAGCTATGATTTCAGAAAACTGTCAGGCTCATCATGGTTTTATTATGGGAAAGAATCCTAATTGCAACAGAAATAAAAAATAGACAGGAGCCATATGGAACTTTACCCATTTGCTGCCAAGAAATTGTCTTCCGTTTTAAAAGCCAAAAACATCTAAGATGTATAGAGGAAAATAATTCTTTTATGTATGCAATGATGCATTTGACTGAATGGCATTGATTAGAAAGATGGAATGAGATGTTTGTTTTTAAGAAATTATTTAATGTGCTGGTTGTGAATTGAATTATCCCAAATGAATTTCCTGATCACAGAATTTTCATTTATTTTCAGTTAGCTTTAGATTTCCATTCATAAGCACACTTTAAACTAGCCCTTTACTTGTTAACTTCTACAAGATTGTGTGTATGAGTGTGGGGTGGAAGAGGAGTTTTTGTTTACACTGGAGAAAAGAGGGTGATTTTATACTTTTTAAGATGTATAAAGCATATATGAAATTAAGATGAAATAACTCGGCCCAGGTAACTTATGTTGGTTTGAAATCACAGTGTAAAACTGAACATTAGAATCAAGTGAATTTGAATCTTACTAAATTGCATATGCCAATTCCTTACGTGGAAACTATAGATTGAGGAACAAGGTGGTCATAGTTCCATGTGAGATGGTGGTGTTCATCGTATACTAGACCTAAAAGAAGGGAATCTCTGGGCAGGAGGGCTGAGCTTTATCTCTGAGGAGGGTGCATCTTTTTATGCTAGAAAATGGAGGCTGAAGAAGAAGCCATGGAAACAAAACAAAAAAAAAAAAAAAAAAAGAAGAAGAAGAAGAAGAAGAAGTCATGGAGCAAATGCACAGTTTTTTTCAGAAAACAGACCTAAGTAGCTATAGTCTGACTTAGTTCATATACCTGTTTGTTGTACGTGGTTGATGTGTTTTTATTTGTGTTGAAGTGTCATATGCCTGTAGAAAAGTCCACTTGTCATAATCACAAGTAAGTTTGGAGGCTACTGTATGAAAGGAGCATGGGTCTGTGGAGAAGTTAGAGAAAGTCTCAGTGAAGGGAAATGTTTGCCTGCTTTTAAGAAATAGAACTGAATGACTTATAAATGCATTGTAGAGAAAAAAGAAACAGCTTTACTTATATATGGTGGCCTATGCATTTTGCTTGAAAGCTTAAATTGTGGTTGCAGCCATCCCTGCTGCTCTGGTCCTTTTTTAGTAAATACTTTATTCAGCTGCATCTGATCTTAGTTGCAGCAGACACCATCTCCGATCTTTGTTGTGGCATGTGCAAGCTTTAGTTGTGGTATGGGAACACTTAGGTATGGTAGGTGGGCTCTAGTTCCCTAACCAGGGATGGAACCTGGCCCCTCTGCACTGGGAGGGCAGACTCTTAGACACTGGACAATCAGGGAAGTCCCTTCTGATGTCACTCTGACTTTCAAAGGGTTTGGGGAATTTATCACACTCATTTTGATGGCATTTTTCTTCTCTATAGTGAGTGGTTCTTGTTTTTCTTCCTTTCATCAAACAGATTAAGGACACACCCACTCATCTATCTCTTCATTCTTTCCTTAGAGCCTAATAAAGGGCCTTGTTCTTTGTTTCTTATAAAGGCCCTTGTGCAAAACTCTTTTATTTAGGCATTCCTGAAGGCTCAGATGATAAAGAATCTGCCTGTGATGCAGGAGACTGGGTTTGATCCCTGGGTAGGGAAGATCCCCTTGAGAAGCAAATGGTTACCCAGTCCAGAACTCTTGTCTGGAGAATTCCACGGACAGAGGAGCCTGGTGGCCACAATCCACAGGATCGCAAAGAGTCCGACGTGACTGAATGACTCATGCTTCAGTTTCTCATGATTTCTCAGAGATAGTTAGTCTCATGATACCTTGAGCAATGGGCTTCCCTGGTGCTTCAGACAATAAAGAATCTTCCTGGAATGTGGGAGACCTAGGTTCGATTCCTGAGTCTGGATGCTCCCCTAGAGAAGGAAATGGCTACCTACTTCAGTATTCTTGCCTGGAGAATCCCCTGGACAGAGGAGCCTGGTGGGGTATAGTTTATGGGGTCGCAAGGAGTTGGACATGACTGAGTGACTAACACATACACACCCCTTGAACAATGCTGTTTAATTCAGTATCCTCGACCATCTCTGGAGAAGGAACTGGCAACCCACTCCAGTATTCTTCCCTGGAGAATTCCAGGGACTGGGGAGCCTGGTGGGCTGCCGTCTATGGGGTTGCACAGAATCGGACACAACTGAAGCGACTTAGCAGCAGCAGCAGCAACAGACCATGTCTTGTAGCAAGAGTTGCAGACGATCCCGCATGGTATGGAATACATGTATGGTCTCTTACCTTAGGATGAGTTCCCTGCCCATCCGGTGAGAGCTTCTAGGAGTGAATATGGGGTCGATTAGCTCTCTTTGGTGCCCTAGGGAAGATCTTCTACTCCACCCATGGAAGAAAGAAATGCTAAAAATGCTTGAGGGATAGGTTTGCTGAACTGACTGTTCCCAAGTCTCCTTTTCTCTCTGTTTTCCAGTTAGCGGTTCTATAAGAACAAATGTGTATGTTTGTGTGAGTGACTCACACATCCTAATATAAAACTTTATAGAAATGAATTTCAGTGTTTTTTTTTTTTAACACAAAACTGCATCAAAGAAAGAGAAACACTCTTGAGCTATTGACAGGCTTTCACCACTTATTATGTGAGAAAGGAAATGTCAGTAACTTAAAAGTAGTTTTAAGATCAATGTGTTTGAGCTTTTCTAATTTTAAAATTCTTTACAAAGTCTTGTCAAAAAGGTTATGTAATGGCAACAGGGAGGCTGGAACTTCTCGGAGCAATGGGAACTTTCTTTGTTTCCTCTGAGAGCAAAAGATATAGAAGTGGAGCCTTATTCTGGGGAGACCACCCCCCCCCACCACCCTAGCACGGGTATGTGTCTGTTAGTTATGTGCAGTTATTGCTTTTTAGGAGCTACTGCTCTGACTTACAGGAAAAAAAAGACTGGGTTACAGCCATGTATTTGCAAGAGCCACAGTGAAATAATTGGTGAGGCAAAGGTGGTAAATAAACCAATTGGTGGGGTAGTTCAGGCCTAAATAGGCTTTCTACTGAGGTGACCTGAAGTTGCCCTAATTCTTCCTTTGTTCCAGCTGTATAGATTGGCTTAGAAATGCGGTAGAAGGTTGACATGTCAGACTGTGACTGTATTCTGTCCCTGGAATAACCAAGGATGTTTTAGAAAATCAATCTGCTCTCTCCAGGAGGGCTCCACTGAAGTACAGGACCATAGTCTTTTGGGGAACGTTCCTGTGAAGATGGACATGGTTTCATTTTGGTTTCATTAGCTCTTGCTGCAGAGAAGATGATGGATAAACTTAGTTACTTGCGGCTTCTCTTGTTAAGGGTCTTATCCATTTCTTTTCAATGTAGAGGAATATGGGAGCCTAAATGTGATTGCTGAGATTTGTCATTTTCAGCAGCTCAGGGATCTCCCTGAAATAAACTATAGGCATCTGCTTTCAACACTCATGTCTATAAAACCACAAGTGAGAGGGAAATGTGTGAACTTTCAAACCCCAGACATCGCTGCATTTAAAAAGAATTGTTGCTATGACTGTCGAAATATTTTCCTCCTAAGTCTCTGTTTATGCTTTGTGTGTGTATGTGTGTTTGCTCTGGTGTATTTCACCTATTCAAGAATTCTGAATTCAAGAATTTTGCATGTGATTAGTGTAAAATGAAAAACTTAGCCAAATATCCTAACATACACATTGTTTATAGAAATTAAAATATACATACTCCCATTTTTATGAAAATTTTTTACCTTAAAGCAATTTTAAGAAAACTCCATCTTTTTGTCTGCTTTGTTGTTCCAAGTCTGCCTTATAAAAATTATGACTTTTTCAAAAAGATGTGACACTCTTAAAACAAAATGAGATAAAGTAAATTTCGGAAGTACCCAAAGTTTCTTTTCATTTTATTAAGCAGTGACTGTAGTGAAAGTTTCCCTGGAATGCATCTGAAGGGAGCAGTTCTATAGGAAGCCAGTGATGTCTCTTAACCTTCTTTGGCCTTTGTTTCCTTTCTTACAGATCTGGAGCCATGGGAACTATCTCTATGGTCCCTTCCCTGTCAGCCCCTTCAGCCCCAAACACTGTATTTCACTTTCTCTGCTATGCACACAACTCTAGCTGACATTCCTTTGGGAAGGACACTTGCAGTGTGTAGCTGTTTTCAAATAGTATTCAAGAGAGAGAAAACTGTGAGGTGGCAGATCTAGCATTTTCAAACTTTAAAGCTCAACTGAGAAGAAAAGAATTCATCCAGGGAAGTATATAAGCTCCATTTGACTAAATCTGCGCGCTTTCCACACACTTCCATTAGGGAAGGGGCGGACGCATCTCTGATGGTCGCGGTTGACAGTCTTGATTGAACAATATTTTGACTTGCGCTTCAGAGTTCCCTCATCATCTCCATCTATGTCGATGGGTAGCTCTTGAAGTACAGCAGCTGTGCCATCTGTTTCAAATATTATTTCAGCCCTCACTGTTTTGGGATAAATTTCATAAAGTGTATTGCATACACACACATTTAATTGAACAAACGAGAAGCCCTTCCAGTCTAAAAAAGCTTCCTAAATGACAAGAAGTGTCCAATTTCCATTCAAATGGTTACTCCGGGGCTTTAAAATGTGTGAATTCATCTAACAGAGGCTGATGGTGTATTTTGAGGCAGATGGCTTGATTCTGTGAAGAAAAAAATTAACCGGATTTTACTATCAATCTTATTTTTTTTTGGCAAAAGACTGACATAATAAAGATGTGTATTACTGAGAATGCTTTTTAATAATGATTCTACCTTATGTTTTCCCCCAAGAATATGGTTAACTGACTAGGAAAATCTATTTAGAGATTTTATGTTTATCTATAATGATCAGCTTAGAAAAAAAAAAAAAAAAAAGAAGCCTACTAACAAAACTGCTGAAATACAAAAGGAACATAATGCTCTACAACTTTCTAAAGGAGTCCAAGAGGAAAGGAATGCTCAAGTTAATCTGCTTGTTCTCTTGCTAAATAGTTGTGGAATCAGTAAGTTGACTACTTTGAAGGAAGACGAAGGGATTTCATTTCCTGTGGGAATATCTTGTTTTTTTCATTTATTTTTATTAGTTGGAGGCTAATTACTTTACAGTATTGTAGTGGTTTTTGTCATACATTGACATGAATCAGCCATGGATTTACATGTGTTCCCCATCCCGATCCCCCCCCTCCCGCCTCCCTCCCCATCCCATCCCTCTGGGTCTTCCCAGTGCACCAGCCCCGAGCACTTGTCTCATGCATCCAACCTGGGCTGGTGATCTGTTTCACTATAGATAGTATACTTGTTTCAATGCTGTTCTCTCAGAACATCCTACCCTCGCCTTCTCCCACAGAGTCCAAAAGTCTGTTCTGTACATCTGTGTCTCTTTTTCTGTTTTGCATATAGGGTTATTGTTACCATCTTTCTAAATTCCATATATATGTGTTAGTATGCTGTATTGGTCTTTATCTTTCTGGCTTACTTCACTCTGTATAATGGGCTCCAGTTTCATCCATCTCATTAGGACTGATTCAAATGAA